>NW_022631103.1:555901-614938 GCF_010015895.1 Lontra canadensis | reverse complement strand
GAAAGAAAGAAAGAAAGAAAGAAAGAAAGAAAGAAAGAAAGAAAGAAAGAAAGAAAGAAAGAGTCTTTTTTACAAAGTCACTTAGACAGTAAGTGGCAGGAGTAAGATTAGATTCTAAGTCTGTTGGCTGCTGGAGCTCAGGCTCGTCCCCAAGAACACACAGGACTCCCTGAAGTGGCTTCAGGATGTCCAGGGTAAAATGCTAAGTGCCACAGCACGTACTAGGCTTAGATACATGGCATCAACTCAACTAATTTAGTTTTCCTTTTGACTTCTAGGTTGGTGAATATATGCATCCAGAGAGCATCGGGTGTACAAGATCATCTAGCGAAACCTCCTCATTGTACAGCTGAGGAAGCTGAGGACCAGAGAGCACATCGTCCCCAAGGTCACAGAGCGACCTGACATCAGAGCTGGAACTCGAGCCAATGGATGTCCTCATTAAAGCCCCAGTTACTTCCACTTCATTGTTGTGGCTGCCCACCCGAAGACTTGGCATTTACTTTCACGTCCTTTTTTTATCTGGAGAACACCACCTGCTTGAGGCAGAGACCAACTGTAGTCCATCTTTGCACGTCCCGTGCCTGGAATGCAGGGCGATGCCCCCCAGTGAGTGTGTGATCATTGAAGGACAAATGAAGCAACCGTAACCATCTACATTACACAGATCAAGAAACTGAGATGCAGAGATTAGAGGACCTGTCCAAGGTTAGGTGGCTCACTAGTGGCCAAGCCGAGATTCCCAGCTGCTCTTTCTGGCTCTGGGGGCCACACATGGCTGCAGGCAGGAGGACGTCTACAAGGCACCAGCCCCACAGCAGCCTGAGAAGCAGGCACAGCAAAAGGATCCTTAGTTTTATTAACATATAATGTATTATTAACCCCGGCAAGCATCCTCTTTCTGTTCGAAAGAGCCTTGGGGACGGGGGTCCTGCAAGAGGACCAGGCACGTGGACTCCACTGGAAGCCATGATCAGTGTGCAGGGGGGATGAACACCCATCCCGGGGAGCCCCCCTTGCAGAGGGGCCTCAGACTATGATGGCCAAACCAGTCACATGTGTTTGGAAGTCCGTGAAGAGCCTTGCTGGGGGCCAGGAGAAAGGTCTGTTCTGGGGGTTCTGCCAGATGAGGCTGCCAGAGGGAGGTCAGGAAAGGGGAAGGACAGATGTGTCCAAGGCCCTGCCAGAGGCCATGCTGGCCCCAGTGAATCAATTCTCTAACCAGAGCCATAACTCTATTCCAAGCTCAGAGCGTTCTGGTTCCCAGATTAGACCATGGAAAAGTGGTTCCATGTGGACTCCGCGGCGTGGTCGCTTCCTCAGCCCCCTCCCCCAACCCCCACCTCCAGCCCCAAATCATAGGGAGGCCATTGCGTGTCAACACGAGGGTGTTGCTCTTTATTTTATTCTCTCTTGAACCCATAAAAAGGGCTCTGCCAGACCCAGCTATCCATGTGAGCTCTCCTGAAGCTGGGCTTAAACGTGTTTGCACGTCGGGACCAAAGCCATCCCACATGTGGCTGCTGAAACAGGGTGTCCTCTACGTGGCAAGCGGCTGCCTTCTTCAGTCTCGTGGACGGTAACGGCAGGAATAAGTGAACACATCTGCACCCCTTCCCATGCTCTTCAAATGGCTCTTCTCGTTTCTTTTGTCATCTTCACTTCGCAGATGGAAAACCAAAGACTCAGAGAGATGAGAAGAGTTCAAAGGCGCTTGTTCCCTCCACAAATGCGTATCATGTCCACCAATGTGCTCAGTCAGGGTGGGGCTTTGTAGGAAAACCCTTCCTTTTATGCTTTATTAAAGGATTCACTAATGGAGTCTCTGGTGGGTTCCATGCAGAGTTTCCCCAAGCGCACGAGGTAAGAGACGAATTCTATGAGGCTTCATAGGTATTTGGGAAGTTCTACACACAAATTAGCCTGGAAATCACTGATTAGACAACACTCACTTAGGAAATCACTGATTAAAGAAATGGAACAATGCAGGATTTTCTTAAGTACAGGGGTTTTTCAAAGTGTTTAACTCACTAAAGAGTACTGGAGTCTCCCAGCAGAGTATAAAGTATGCAGTATTTTCCCAAAATTATGAGCTAGAGTTCTAAGAAAAACTGTTTTAGAAACACTTCCCCAATATATTTGGTTGAATCATATGAAATTGCCAACATACGGCTGTTTTTTATCTACAAGACAGCATTTCCATAATGGCTTAATCTAATATATACAATAGGGGTGTTTTTTTTTTTTCAAGTGTTTTGTGATTCCTTTTTCCGATGTGATATGGCTAATAGACCCTGAACTCCTTGAAGTGTACTTGATGTACTCTCATGTGCTCACTGTTAGAGCTGGAAGTAGTCCCGGGGTAGGGCAGCAACACAGGGCTACTCTCTACCAAAATGTGTTCCTGTCCTTCCATACTATGGAGTCATCACGTGAAGGAGCTGCCTAACTAGAGACCTTGTCAGTCCCTGTACATCCAGGGGGGCATTGGGGGCGGGGAGGAGGGGAGCAGTGTCCACTATGCAGTGTGAGCACAAGCAATGCATGTCACTGCCAAGCGAAGGCAGGTAAGAGTGAGCTGTGTCTTCTCCATCCCCTCCTTGCCCATCTTCTGGCTGAATACACAGGACTCCGTGGTCCCAGAGGTTGGCAGGTGCACAAGATGGAAGGGAACTCAGCCCCGATTCACCACCTGGTGGAAAGCCACCTACCAACGAAGCACACCTACATTAAACTCTTAGGTGAGGAAGAAGGAAACAGATTACCTTAAGCCGCTGAAGTTTGGGAGGGTGCTATTGTTGTCGTTGCAGAAGAATGTGTCATCCTAACCAATAGAGTAAAGCTGGGAGCAGGTGGTGAGGATGGCCATCCAGGGCCCTGAAGGTGACGATGATGTAGAGCCAACGAGGGCCAACCTCAACAAGATCCACACAACATAAGTATCCCCAGTCAGGATGGCCAGACCGGGCAGCAAGTGTGCAGAAGCACTCTTGCTATAACAAGATGCCGTAGATGGAATCGCTTATAAATAACAGAAATTCATCTCTTAGAGTTCCAGAGGCTGGGAAGTCCAAGATCAAGGCACTGACAGATTTGGTGTCTGATGAGAGCCCATTCCTTGGTTCATATGTGGCTCTTCACTGTGTGCTCCCATGGTAGGCAGGAGGAGATAATCTCTCTGGGGTCTCTTTTATTACTTTTTTTTTATTAACATATAATGTATTATTAACCCCGGGGTACAGGTCTGTGAATCGTCAGGCTTGCACACTTCACAGCACTCACCATAGCACAAGCCCTCCCGAATGTCCATAATCCACGGTGTCTCTTTTATAAGGGCACGAATCCCATTTATGAAGACCCTGCCTTCATGACCTAATCCTCTCCCAAAGGCCCCGCCTCCACATACCATCTCCTTGGGGTTTAGATTTCAGCGTCTGAATGGCATAAACATTCGTTGTCTGGCAAAAGATTGCAAAATGCAATCTGTATGAAGTATACTTCTGTAAGAAGTATAATCTGAATGAAGAGCTGAGTTGATTATAAGGACTATTATTCAAAACATTGATCACTGGTTGAGACCTGGCACCTTCCTCCCTCTCACACTGCCATGTCCAATCAGTCCCCAGAGTCCTGTGACTTCCATGTCCTCTGTCTTATGATCCTATCTCCCCCTTACCACTTTTGTCCTAAATCCACTGCCTCCTTTGGATTTCTCTAATGCCACCAGCATAGCCATGTACATGGACCTTATATTTTTGATCTTCCTTTTCTTCACCAATAAAATAGATCAGTACCACAATGCCTGGCATGTGGTACTCCTTCTTAATCAGCTCTCTTGTTTCCCCATGAACGGAGCAAAGGGCACTAAATGTGGAGGTGGGAAGCCTGACTTCTAGGCTGACCACTAACCCAGTACTTGGCACTGAGTAGGCACTCAAGATAAGCATGCCTGCCAGATGGGTCAACGTTAGAAGCCCAACTCCCTGTCCCACACGATTCTGTTCCAATTGCTACACTTGGCTTTCTTTCCAGGCATGAGAAGGTGGTTGTTACTGGAGGGTGGGCCACATTTTGCTATCTCTGCCACGTAGAGGGAGAGCTAAGCTCTAGAAGGGCAGAAGTGACCCTCTCCCCCACCTCCCACAAGATGTCCCCAAAAGAAACATCTTTTCCCATCAGAGAAGCAGATGGGGTAGCCATGAGCCTGCGGCCATGGGGCCTACCAGCTAATGGGCCTCTATGAATCAGGCAGGCAAGATCGTACAGTTCTTTCTACTAATCTTTGAAAATAAGACCAAAGGGAAATCATGTACCTCCCTGAAGCACACATCTGCTTGGCAGTGTCTGAGGATGAGCCCACGGAGAGAGAGGAGAGAGAGCTCCCTCTACAAGGGCTCCCAGGAGAAGCCAACAATGTGTGATGCATTCTCCCATGAAGGGAGAGCCAAGTTCCCAGAGATGGCTCCCAGGCACCCTCACCTCAAAGATAATATTAAGATCCTCTTAACACACCTGCTTTTCCTTCTTTGGGTCTGGGACAAGTCCTGTCTCAGAGGTGGTTCATCTCATCACTGATCTAATGTTATAAAATAACATTGTATCCAATTCAGTCTCAGGATTCTTGGGCGTATCACAGTGGCCCCTTTATTCTACCTATACTCTTTCGTGGAAATCAACTGTAGGATGAGGACAGGGCAAGAAGTGGTACTCCTACTCAGTTGAAGTCACTCGCTGGGCGGGTGGTTGTTGCATATAGCAGGCAACACCCTCATCTACCATGCATTTTCAGACCTTAGAATTATGACATCTCAAAGTTCAAAGTAGCCATATTTCAATCTTGAACTTCTACCACATAACTCAACCACTGCCTAAGTTTGTTACAATAATTTAAAAAACTGAAAGATCTCATATTATCAACAGGAGACCACCCTAAAAGATAGTCATCCACTAACAATTTATCACGTATGATAGAAACTATCATTTGACATTTCCTTCCCAGCTTTCTTTTTTAAGATTTTATTTATTTATTTTAGGGGGTGGTGGTGATGCAGAGGAAGAGGGAGAATCCCAAGCAGACTCCACACTGAGTCCAGCACAGGGCTCAATCCCATGACCCCAAGACCATGACCTGAGCTGAAACCAAGAGTTGGATACTTAATGGACAGAACCCCCCAGGTGCCACTTCTTCCCGTCTTTTTCTTGATGACATCTACACACACACACACACACACAGAGAGAGAGAGAGAGAGAGGCTCCTGTTTTCCCAGCCTTCCTTACAACTAGGAATGGCCATGTGACTTAGTACAACAAAATGAAATATATGGAGAAATTTGGTGGAGGGTTTCTGGGGAATGATGTTTCTCTCCTGGTAGAGTGGGGCTGCTCTGTCTTCTCTGGCTACCCATTGACACCCTGTCTTTGAAAATAGCCATCTAAGGACTAATGGTGTAGGGGTCCTATTTAAATCATGAGGCAACAAGCCTCAGGACAAAAGCCAGTGTCCTGAGAAAGAGAAACAGAAGGGTATAAAGAGGCTGGTTTGGGTTTTTGGCTTTGGCGGGGGGGGGGGGGGGGGTGTTTTGTCTTGTTTTGTTTTGCTTTGTTTTGTGGTTTGGGCTGGTTGTTTGCCACTGAACCAGCCCAGAACCACCTAGTTCTCAAACCACTGTTAGTCTGGTGTTCCATGACTTGCACTTGGCGTATCTTAATCAGTGCCTTGTGCATTACTAACCCACAGCAGAACAATGTCATGGGACATTGAGAGAACCACAAGGGGAGAAGGTGAGTCAGGGGTTAAGCGTAGAAAACAAAACTTTAGAGAAACTGGCAATAGATAAGTGAGTGTTTAATATTATCCATACAGCCCCTTGTGAATGCCTGTTCTAGAACAGGAATAATAATGTCTGATGTGGGTTTGTGCTAAGGATTAAACAAGTTAATACACATAGAGTAAAGTGAAAAGTGCCAGGCACATAGCAAGTACTAATAATAGCTATGGTGGTAATCAGGACAAAGTGTAACTTTCTTTAATAAAGAGTGTGAGTTGGGGTGCCTGGGTGGCTCAGCCATTAAGCATCTGCCTTCAGCGCAGGTCATGATCCCAGGGTCCTGGGATCGAGCCCCGCATCAGGCTCCTTGCTCAGCAGGAAGCCTGCTTCTCCCCCTCACACTCCCCTTGCTTGTGTTCCCTCTCTCTCTCTCTCTCTCTCTGTGTGTGTGTCAAATAAATAAATAAAATCTTTAAATAAATAAATAAAGACTTGAGTCTAGGTACTGGATTTGGAACCAGAAAACCTGGCTTCTGGAGAGACACTTCTCTCTGATCACATATAGATGTTTGTGGCTATTTTAGGACATGAATTCTCAGTACAACAGAGTCCCCATGTCAAAAGGTGTTGAAAGTTTGATAAATCATATGAATTTTGAGTTATCACATGTTGCCAATTCAGTAATGAAATAAATGTATCACTGGGAGTCTAAAAAGGCTGTAAAAATACGCTTGTAAATAAAATGGAACATTTGGTTGTGCAACGAAGGAAGAGCCTGGAAGTTTTTAAGTAATTTCATATGAAATTGATTTTCCTTTCTGAAAACAAAAACTGGAAAATAACAGCATGAGCAGCACCATAAAGTAGAAGAAGATGGACAGGGCACTGGAGTGCCTGGGTGGGTCCCACCATAGCCCAGTGACAGGCCTCTCTAGTGAAGTCCTTTCCCACCCCTGAGCCTCAGTTTCCTCATTTGTAAATTGGGAGAAAGAACCTGGAGCTAGTGTAGAATGCAACAGCCCCTACCCTGGCTCCATTCCTCAGCCGTGAGACCAAAAACAAGTGGCTCACTTTCTGTGAGCCCCATCTCTGAAACGAAATGAATGAAATTCAGAGCAACTTCACAGGAAAGCTGTGAAGGTCAAATGTTAGAACATGTGAAAAAATTCTTGGCACAGGGTAGATGCTTAATAAATGTTGGCTGGAGCATGATACATCGTCTATCCCAGTTGTAACATTCTAGAGTGCTGTGCAAAGTGTGGCCCATAGATGCAAAGGAACAAAAGAGAAGATGTATTCTTTGTCCCACAAAACCACTCCCCAGACAGGATGGTGAGGGCTCTCCCAGGAGGCCAGGGTTCCTTTGTGAAATGTCAAAAGGCCCTTGGCCAACCTTTGGCACAAAGGACATTTATTAGATCCCAGAGACAAAGAGGGTCCATAAGGGTCCCTGTGTTCTGATATTAGGAATGTTGGGCAGTAAACATGGGGAAGGTCAGAGTTCTGAGAAACAGCCTTCTACTGGACAGCTGCAGTGCCTGGGTATCCATTACCAGAATTCCTACAGTTATGAGGTCGGTAGGGAAGCAAAGATTGGACATGAACACATTCACTAGGGGCACCTGGGTGGCTCAGTTGGTTAAGCGTCTGACTCTCGGCTTTAGCTCAGGTCATGATCTCAGGATTATAGGATTGAGCCCTGTATCGGGCTCCATGCTCACTGCAGAATCTGCTTAAGATTATCTCTCTCTTTCTCTCTCTCTCTCTTTCTCTGCCCCTCCCACTCCACTCCTCTCTCTCTCTCTCTCTCTCTCTCTCTCTCAGGAGAAGAAGAAGGAGGAGGAGGAGAAGAAGAAGAAGAAGAAGAAATCTTTTAAAAAGGAAAAGAAAACATTCACTAATGTACTCACCACCTACAAAAGGACTCTCATTTTCATACATTCATAGAGCATCACACACATACTCACACACTCTTTGACGCCAAGAACTATGATCCACAATGAAATGTCTGGAAAGGGCAGAACGATTCTTCTTTATGGTCAAATTGGCCACATCTAACAATGCAAGGAATATCTGATACAAACGGCCTTCAAACTAATACTGAAATTTACAAAAGATGTCAGACAGCGTGAAGCCAGGGAAAGTAGTGCGAAGGAGGTCCATGAATCTCAAGCAGGATCAATGATAAATAATAACCTGCTGACTAGGTAAGTCAGCCATGGAAGACAAGGAAAGAATAAATATAAAACAGTGTCATGAAGGAGAATGTTTTCAACATAAGTGAAGCTCAAGGAAAAAAAACAATAAGCCTTTTATTACATTTACACAAATCACCCTCTTGATCATATTGCAAAGGTCAAAAGTAAACAACATATTTTGTGCTAGCATACAATGTTATCAGGAAAGCTGTACCAAAGAAACCAACATTTGATTCATTCTTGATTCACTGTAAGCCACTTGCATGTAATTGCAGTGCAATTTAAATTCTGTTAAATGTAAAACAAAAAAGATGTGATAATTTTTGTTCATTTTTCAAAATAACTTCCAACCAAACCTTTGCCCTTTTTTACTATTCACTATGGAACCAGAGTCCTTATGTTTAAGTTTACTCATTTTAAGTGACTGATTTCAAACATGAGGATTTCTTTCATATGGTCAGACAAACAATAACCAGCTCTACACTGAATCCAGTCCTTGCTGGGCTCCGGGCTCCAAGGCTCTGGGGATAAGTACATCAGACAGAGGAAACAGCTTGTACTAAGGCCTGGGGACAGGAAAGGCTTCGATGCACTGGAAGAGGGGAGGAAATGAGTAAAAGGAAGAATGGGACAATACGAGTGACAGGGGTCAGCAGAGGCCAGCTCAGTCAGGGCCTGTTGTCCATGTTAGGGAGTTAGAATAAAAATCCGAAGGGTCCTGGGAAGTGACAAAAAGAGTATCAAGCAAATATTCTGCCTGGAGGGGTTGGCGGATCATGGCACCCCTTCAGGGGATGGGGCAGCAGGAGCAGGAGATCTGGAAGGAGGTGGTGAGATCGCTGTGAGAGGGACAGTTTAGCTACCTGGAGCCTGGCATGTGGACGTGCCCAGAAGGCATTAGATAGAGAGGTCCGAAAGTGGGCAGAGAGGTATGACATTCAAGTATGACCTGAAGACAAGGACTCGAAAATTATTCATTTGGAGGCTACAGCTGAAACCATGTTTATGTGTACAACCCCCACAAAGAGAACACGTAAATGAGAAGAGAAACCCACAAGCGGAAACTCCTAGAGGAGCTGAGAAAGGCTGCAGCCTACCCAGATGACTCAGCCCGCATATTGTTACCAGATCTCCAAGCAAAGAAGGGAGGAGACCGCCAATGGAAGTGAGAAGTCCAAGGGGACACTGTTACGGCAATGGAATATTATGTCTGTGCCCTCTCCATGTCGGAAGGTTAATGTTATTCATCAGCTTGGCTTGCTACCTGTTGCCAACTCAGTAAAACTTGATCTTTAAGGAAAAACTTGAATTGGTCAAAATAACCTTTTCTCCATGTAAACAGAGGAAAGTTCTCCGATTATGCAACTGAATACACGGCCAGCCAATGATAAATAATCACACACGGAAACACCACCCCCCACTTGGGCGTTAAAATAATACATCAAATGTAAGGTGGCAGAGTCGAGTAAGAAGAGAAATAAAATAGGCACCAGGAGGCCCAGGACCTAATTGTTGCTCTGCCATTGACAGGTGTTGAGACTGGAGAGAAGTCATTTCTCTCAAGACCTCAGGTTTGTCATCTGCAAAATTAGGGGAAAAGGGGTCCAGTTATGTCTAAAGTCTCTGAACCATGTTAAGATCATGCAATTCTATAAGCAGGCAGGCTAGTAGGCAACTAAGTCTCAGTGAATGTCTCTGATGTCCCAGACCCATCTGTCCCTTGTCTCATATTAAATGAGACACACAACATTCCTAAGAGACAAGCCTTCTCGGTGTCCGTTTAGAGATGGGAAGACTTCAGGCCAAAAAAAAAGCCAGTGTTTTAGCGGAAAGATTTGGGCTTCGGTATCAAATAAACCTGGGTTTTAATGGATTTTAGTACTTGCTGCTCCAGTGATCAGTGTACTCCCCTCTCATTGCCTGGCTTCATGAAGACAGAGCTGGCTGGACCCTGTGAACATTTCTGCTCAGCCCCCTGGGAGAGTGTTAGGCCTTGTCAGTAGAGGGCGATAGAGGTACACCCGGGAAGAAGGTCTTGTCTTCCTGGTTCCACCCCCTTGCTTTCTTCTTGCTCCCGTGGTGAAGAGCAAACAGCATGGAAGGAGCACCCAGTCCCAACAGTGCTCACCCCTCAGCGAGTTTCTCTGGCACCCCAAAAGGCAGCTCCTCAGCAAAGACTCCTGTGAGCAGCTCCCAGGGGTCTTAGGCACGCCCTAGAAGACACACACCCCAGGGGCTGGTTTCATTTGAGGTGCCACAGCAAACCTCTCCAGCCACGCCCTCTCCAGAGAGGTCTGAATGTCAGCCCTGCGGACCGGGGTCCTGTCCCCAATCTGTTCCTTCCTTGCATACTGAAAGATAAACCCCTTTTTTCACCTACTCACAATACTTGTGACACCGAGCGTGTGGGGTCTTTCCCACACCAACCAATTCAACAAGACTGCCTGGACTTCAGATGACAGTCCTAAGTCCCAAGTTGTCACCCATACTTCTAACTGGCTATAAACTGGGGACTCCCACCACCCCTTCTGCAGATTTGATCATGTGCTATAAGGGCTCACATAGCTCAGGGAACCCTTATTTATATCTTCTGGTTTATTACAAAAGATGAACAGCCAGATGAAGAGGTACATAGGGGGAGATCTGGCAGGATCCCGAGCACAAGATCTTTTGTCTCCGTGGAGTTGGGGTAAGCCACCCTCTTGCATGTGGATGCGTTCACCAACCAGAAGTTCTCCAAACCCTACAGTTGAGGGATTTTTAGGGAGGCTTCATCACATAGGCATGATTAACAATTATCCAATCTCCAACTCTTCCACCAACCCGGAAGGGCAGGGGATGGGGTTGAAAATTACAAGTTTCTAATCATGCTTGCTTTTTCTGGTGACCAGGTCGCAGGCAGGAGCCAACCAAGAACTGCATCATTAGAACAAAACACACTCCTATTGCCCAGAAAATTCCAAGGGATTTAGTGCTTGAATGTCAGCGGCTCCTATCACTCCCATTCCTCAGGAAATTACAAGGGTTTTAGGAGTTGGGTGTCAGGATCCGGGGGCAGAGAGCAGTATATATAATTCTCATTATTTCACAGGTACCCTGCCTCAAGCGTAGAGGTCAAGACTGCTCCACAAATCCTTTGTTTCTGCATTCTTTAGTGTTAGCTTTCCCCCTTAGTAGTGAATATTTCCTGTCACTTTGCAATTCTTCATGTAAGACTTTCCCCTATTCAAAGTACTGTGTGGCTTCTATGTTCTGACTGGGTTCTGGCCGATATGCTTCAAGAAAGTTACTCAGCCTCTCTGAGTTTCAATTCTGTCTTACGTAAAATGGAAATAACAACAACAACAACAATAATAATACCTCTCTTGCTAACTTGTCATCAATAAAAATTAGAGCTGCTGTAACATACACAAGTTAGAAGGTGTTAGTACAGGTGCCCAATGGTTTGTTTGTTTTTGTTTTTGTTTTTGTTTTTTAATTTATCCAAGGCTTGAATAAATTGTCCAAGGGGCCACAGCAGAGGTGCCGGCACCCTCCCACTTTTACGATATGCAGCCAATGAGTGGGCATTGCAGCATGCTAGAGCCTGCCCACCCCTACCAGATGTACCCAATGAGTGGGTGTTGCATAGCTACTGATGCCTGCCCACCTCTAGCAGATGCAGCCAATGAGTGGACACTGCAGGTTGCTAGTGCCCGCCCACCACAGATGTAAGCTCCTCCCGTTGGGGGGACTTGTGCCAAAACTTTCTTAGAAGTGACTTGCGGTCTGAAACCTTGCCCACTCCTCCTTCGTCCTCCTGTTTTCCCACGTGACAGACTGAGCCAGGTCTGCAGGCTCATGGTGCCTACTCTGTCGCTGCCCTCTTCCCTGTATCCTTCACCAGCCTTTCCCTGATAAATCTCTTGCACTTGGCATCTGCTTCTCAAAGGATCTGAACTAACACTTCCTCTTAGCTGGACATGAGTTCACAGATGAGCAAGTAAGACTCCTGTTCTTCACTTCCCGCTGCAAAGGAGCAACATAGGAGGACCAGCGTTTGTATCCTGGAGCCTCAGCTACCCCGTTCTCCCCTCTCAGACCTTACCCCGTTCTCTCTGCTTCTCTCGTGCTTACCACACCCCACCCCTAATCTGACACATGCATACACAGGCCACCATCTCCCTCCCAGCCTCCAGCCCAACTCCACTTCCTGCCATTGAAATCCTCCTCCCTTACCACTTGCAACAGGCTGGGCATGGCCCCTGAGACTTATCCCTAGAGTCTCTCCCACAAGCGAGCTGCTCAAGGACAGCTCCCCCAAGCCTGTATCCCCCACTTTGGGCAGGACCAGACATCCATAACACAGGATCCATTGAGCTTCCTTCCTTTGATGCCAGAATGCAACCACCAAGACCCCATCTGAGGCTCCTTCACAGAAATCCCTACCCTAAACAATGACAGAGACCAGGGTGGAAGAAATCCGCAGATCTGAACAAGCACCCAATCCAGGAGTGGCAGAGGTATGTCCCAACTGAGGCAAGGAATGGGGAGCTCAGGATCCGGAACAAGCAGGCTGAGCTCAAATGCAAGACCATGGGTTTCCAAAAGATTGTTTCAGGCATACACAGGACCACTGTGGGGTCTGGGGACTGTCGCAGGGATGAGGCCAGCCTAACATAGAGGGGAGCTGGGTCACTGCACCCCACCGCTCAAGCCTTAGCTCCCAGGTTGCTCTGGAGGGCAGTTTACTGCCCATGCCCCTCGGGTGAAGCCCTAGATGGACCTTTCTCTGCCACATTGGCCTAATTTGCTCTCCTGGGCTGCCGCTTTGATTTCCTGTCTGCCTCTGTTCCTTGCCATGAGCATCTCCCCAACTCCTCCCAGATGCTGCAGAAGGCTGGACACTGATGCACAACCCCAGCCACTAGTGGGTAAGTGCCGCTCTGCTCCTCCCAGACCACATACCACCCCTACCCTCAGCACGGCAGATGGGGGACGGGCGACCACATCTACACACTGAACCATTGCCTTACCGTTCACTTCAATCCTTTCCACTCACATAGCCACTCAATCCTTACCAGCTGTGGCTTTCTCTCTTTTTTCTAGTCCAAGCCCCTGAGAACCCTGGAGGGCTCAAGGTCAAGGCTACATGATCAGAGGTGAATGACTTCCCCCATCTAGACCTCAGATCTGCCTCCTACATGGATGAAGAAGGTCCTCTCTAGATCATTGCTCAGGACCTTCCCAGTTTGGGAATCCCATAGCCACTTGGTTCCATAATCCCAGAGCCACTTTGCTCTATAATCCCAGAGCCGCTTGGATCCCAGTATCTCTTGTGCAAACACTGCGTCTGTTTTCCTTTCCTTGTTCTCACAATGGGAAAGGGGCCATGAGGTCAGGCCATCACCCATGTTCTGGTGCCCATAGCTACCCAGTCTATCTGTAAAGAGACTTCCTGTCCTGATATAAAGAGGACTTCCTCCTTCCCCCACTGCTCTGTTCTCCGTCCCAGCAGCCGAGACACTCCCCACCAGATCCACAGGAGATGAAAGACATCCTGCACAGGCTTCCCTACTCAGATGCGACACGAACTGACAGTGACATGTGGGCTGCACAGCTGCTTGTTCTCTCCAGACACACACTCTCTCACACACACTCAAACTCACTGCCTCACATCCAGTCACTTCCTGTCTTCCGACACACACAAGTCCTGACACAACCTTCAGTCCTCTGGCTCACATTCCTTCTCTCTCTCTCTCTCACACACACACACGCACACGCACACACACACACACACGCACACAAAACCAGTCCCCTGGGCTCTTCCTCTAGTACCAAGGCCTCAGGTGCACTACAGCCCAATGAATGAATACAACAGTGTTTTTTAAGCACTGAATGATGTTCTCAGGTGACAGAACATGAGAAGAATGCTGGCCAGGCCTTGGGCTTGAGCAGCTGACGAGACGCTCTGAGGGAGGAGGGTGTGGGAGAAGCCAAGCCAGCAGAAGTGGCCTCTCTTCCTCCCGCACAGTGGAGAGGCTATCAGGGAATTGTTTCTGTACCCCTCACAAAATCTACTTATCCCCTATAGTAAGGGAGTGTTTACTTAGCCACCTTCATCCTAACCTAGTAACCAACAGTGCTGAGTCCTTACTCTGAGTTAGGGGCTGTGAGAAGCCTGGGAATCTCACAAAGTAAATAGCATTATCATCACTTTTTTTCTGAAGAGAGAAATAGAGGATTAATTAAGATTAATTAATTTAATTAAGGATTAATTTTTTATTAACTAAGGATTTAAAGTAACTTGCCCACAGTCACCCAATAAGTCAAGAAGGAGCTGGTGTAACAAGCTGTGGGACACTCCCAAGCCCATGAGATTAACCCCCAGGCTCCACCACCTCCCCCTCCCTCACTTTGGGACTTGCCTAGAGCCAAGTATGAACTTTTTCCCCTCCATTGGCTGTGTGATGCCAGGCAGGCTCCTTTATCTCTCCTGGCCTCCATTCCCACACTGGTGCCATGAGGGTGTCAAGAGGGATCTGTTTTACAGAGTTGTAAGGATTACAGGGGGTTTATCTAAAACACTTAGCACAAAATCCCCAGCCCGGGGTAGGTGTTCTGTACTGTCTCATCTCTTCCTTCCTGTAAAATTATGATAGGTTCTTCAAAGACCAAAAATGAACCCATGAGGTAACAGCCCAAGCCTAGGATGCCAGATTTGAAGAAGGCCAGGAGTGAGGGTTTTTCAGATGTAGTTTTTAGGAAAAATAAAAAATAACGTGCTCCTTCCTACCCTAAGGTTTAGTCATATAAAACTCATTTCTCCCAGCGGGTGCAGACTGAAGACATGAGCCGGTCCAAACTCAGTTGAGATCTCTTGATGGATGACAGAGCCAGAAGGGGACTTTGGAATGAGCAATAACACCTCCCGTTTGTCCCACACTTTTGACAGAAGCTTGGCCATGCATTCTTTGTTTGAGGCTCACAGCCACCCTCAGAGGTGGGTGACGAGGTCAAGGATGTCCAAGGTGATGTCACCTCCAAGTGACAGATGAAAGAATGATGCCCAGGAGGGAGCACGCCATGCCCGTGGTGAGACCCAGGCCAACAGGTGGCCAGGTTTTGAAGGAAGCAGAAGACCCGGGTGGCCTCTCCAGGGGACAGACAGGACAGCAGGAACAGGGGACCTTCTGTTAATAATAACTGTCCCCAATATTCATTTGTCAGCAGGGCTGGGACAAGGCTGAAATGAGAAAGACACCGAGGGTATGAAATTTAAAGAGGCAAGCAAGCACACAGTGAGTGCCTCCCTAAATTTTGCTCCCAAGACCCTCCCCCCAGTCCTGGCACCTGGCTCCATTCTAAACCCTGTATATTTCAACACATTTCATGCTCACAACAAGTCATAATGTAGGCAGCACATTGTTACCTTCTACAGACATCCCTTTATAGACATGGGAACAAGAGGGTGAAGCAGGTGCTCAGGGTCTCATAGGAAGAGTCCACAGTCATGCAGGTACTGCCTACTCTTCCCCGCTGCCTCTGACCATGGCCATGGTCTCCCCAGGAGGGCCCTTCCCAGACAAATCAATGAGTGAGACCAGGAAAGAAAGAGACTGACAGTGAATGGGACCCTCAAATACCGACAGCTGATTCTCTTTATTCCAGATAGTTACATTCTATAAAGTCACCAGGAACAATGAAGCAGCAAGTACTGAACCACTGCTCCCAGGGAAATGCAGGGTTAGGCTCCTGGGAGCCTCTGGTCACAGGGTTCTTAGCAACCCGTCAATGCATAACCTTACTCTATTGTCTTAGGTGTATTTCTGTTCAAAGATATCTTATTGAATATACACTGTTGATTCATTAACCTTGAACTCAGGGCCAAGGGCACCATAACTCACTCGGAACTCATGAATGAAAGTTATCTGACAGGTTTATCTTGTCCACAAGCCACATAGGAGCGCTAGACAGCCCTTGGCACTGCAGCTGGGGTGTCCGTGTGCCCCATGGGTGTATGTGTGGTACAGCAGGCCACACAGCAGTTGTTTCATTTTAAACAGCGAAATCGTAAACATGACCCACAAAAATGTGAAGAACGTGGCACTCAGTTGATCATAGAAAGGATGCCTGTTTATGGTCTGAGCTGAAACAAGAAGGCAGAGTGCCACCTTGTTTGGCCTTGGCTGGGAACATGTGCGTCGGGTGACGCATCACTCTGTAATGTCCACAGATGACAGCAGAAGCCCTGTCGAGTACTGATTTGGGGGCTTACACATAAATTTTAGTGAGTGGGCAAATTTACAAATACAGAATCCGTGAACAATGAGGATCAACTCGACACAGATAATTATTACCCCGCTCTAGAGAGAAGGACTCAGGGTCTCGGAGAGGTCCAGTGAGTCGCTCACAGCCACACAGCACTTCCATGGCAAGATCTGGACCTAAGGGAACCCAGAAGGTCTGTCTCTCCCCAAATTGGCCCCCTTCAAAGAGGGGCAGTGACAGCTCCTACTTCCCAGGACGGTTGTCAAGATGAGCAGATGAACCTGAAAGGGATGGTCTCATTTCCCCCTTTCCCAGTAGGGCCAATGCTCCCATTCCAGGCTATCCAGCTGAGCAGACAGGAATGGTCTGGTCTCCACCGCCCCTGCCCCCCCCAGCCCCGTCCGCCACCTGGAGCTGACTCCCTTCCATCACAGGCCAGGAGGCCACTTGGCAAGCTGAGCATGCGACACTTTGGAAAGATCCCATACCTTAAAGGGAGAGAGTGCTGGATCTGAATGCTGTCGCCACTAATGACTGCCTGCCCAAACCCCCCTGTCCGACCTTGTTTTTTCTTAAAAAAAAAAAAAAGGATTTTATTTATTTATTTGACAGACAGAGATCACAAGTAGGCAGAGAGGCAGGCAGAGAGAGGGGGAAAGCAGGCTCCCCACTGAGCAGAGAGCCCGATGCAGGGCTCCATCCCAGGACCCTGGGATCATGACCCGAGCCAAAGGCAGAGGCTTTAACCCACCAAGCCACCCAGGCGCCCTCGACCTTGTTTTTTTTTTTTTATTGCAAAACGCAGTGAATAATAATAGTACCTGCTCAAAGAATGCATGTAAGAGTACAATGAGTCCAAACATGTCCTTAGACCAGCAGCACAGGCCTCACCTCTTAGAAATACAGTGACTGGGGCCCACCCCAGACTTGTAGAAGCAGAACCTGCTTGTTAAAGGGATCCCCGGGGGGAGGGAGCAGAAGAGTGTGTGCCACACTGCTCTGGGGCCCCGCCTGGCTTCCAGGCACAATAAATGGCCGATATTATTGTTATGAGTGTATGGGTCCAACCCTCAGATCGTTCACAAATAACTAATACGAGCACACAGGTAACTAACATAAAACTGGGCCATTTTGAGGAGGCAAGAATCCGTTGTGGAGAAGAGAGGAGAGAGGGATTGCCACAGGTTGGGGCACTGAGACGAAGCATTAAGCCTGGGATTCCTTTCTCCCTTTTTTTTTTTAAGATTTTATTTATTCATTTGAGGGAAAGAGCACAAGTGGTGGGGGGAGGACAGAGAGAAACAGACTTCCCAGTGAGCAGGGAGCCCCATGCAGGCTCCCAGGACCTGAGCGGAAGGCAGACGCTCAACCAACTGAGTCACCCAGGCATGCCTCTGTTCTCTAATACATGTTTACTTTCATTCTATGCTGATTGTGATCCAGGCTCTGTCTTGGGTTCTGGGGGAGGTGGCTACATAAAGACGTGGGCATTTACAGTCTAGAGACACAGGCTCACAATATATGTAGTGGTATGAGATGGACGCCAAGAGAGCATGGACAGGTGTGGAGGAAGGATGACTGCAGAGCTCAGAGGGAAAGAGGAACACAGACATTGAAGCAGAGGAAAGCACTTGGAACATTTTGCTATTTCTTATCATCTCTGTCTTCCTCTGTATGGGTTTTCACATGGTTGGGTCATAGTATATATAAATTTGAATATTGCCTTTTCAATTAATATGATTACGTAGGAATCATCCTATGTGTAACTGGTATGATAAACAGAGACAAATTAGAGGGGGTAGTGCCTTTATTTTTGTCTCCTCTAAGCCCTAAACTTATTCACTTGGGAAAATTCCTCTCCAGCCTCTGAATGAAATACACAAGAGTTCTCATGAATCTTCTGCTCACACCTGTATGTGATTGTTCTAATGCCCTAAAATCCTTATAAATAACAGATTTCATCTCAATTCGATCATTCAAAGTTCCAGGGAATAATCAAAGCTCCAGACTTGATTTAAAGGGTCCGTTCCTCCCTGGTCCCCATGGTGGCAGAATTACTGTGAACAAGAAGCCAGCTTGAGGGGTGGGGAAAGGGAGAGGAAAGACAGGGTCCAGCTTCTGCCCTCCTCCATGGCATGCTTCCACATCGCCTCCCTCTTCTGGACGACCTTGCTTCCTGGCCCCTGCCTGGTGGAAGAGCGACAGAAGGAAGGCAAGATAAGAATGGCAGGGAAGTTCTTCATGGACTGATCCTGTCCTAGGATAGCTTTCCTGCAGCCGCAGCTTTGGAACTCATTCTTGGAAGGGCTTCTCAGCTTCCCGCAGCTCCCTTGACAGTAACAGTGCACCCTCCTCCCGCTTGTCACTTCCAGCTTCTGCAGCACCCAGGAATCCAGAAATTCCCCACTTGCCTTTTAATGCTGATTCTGTTTCCCACTCTGGCAGTCACCCACCAGCTGCTTCACCATGGTCCACAGGGAAAGCTCTTAGATCATTTGCCCTGCCACACTTTAGGAACATAGGTATCTTTTCTCTGAAGCATGAAGTCGGTAGATTGCAGACACCAAAGTAAATTTTAGGACAGGACACACTACTGGTCTTCATGTTCATAATTTTAATGATTTAATAACTATGTGTCTCTGTCAATATTTATTCTCCTTTTCTTCCACCATTACAATACCCAAATTTTTAGCTGGACACATTGTTGGGGTTAAATTCTTACTGTTGAGATGTAGGCAAAGTGTGGTACGAGGAAGTCAAGAAGACTCCTTAAAGTAAGCATGTATACATGTCTTTGCTATGTTGTCTCTCTTGTTTCTTGGAATGTGGATGTGATGGCTGGTGCTTCAGCACTGATCTTGGACTGTGAAGACGGGGCCTTACTCGAATGGTGGTGAAGCAAAAAGCTGGACAGCAGCTGTGCTTATTGGGTCATCAAACTAATTTTTGGACTGCCTTCTCCTGGTCTTCATTTATTGAAAGAATCAGGTTCAATCTGGCTTAATTCACTATTTTATGTGTTTCTTAATAGAACCTAGTCCCAAACAACTGTGTCATAATCCATCCTATGGCTAACCCACAGTTTATCTGATCATGATTCCAATGTTGATCTTTTAAACTGTTTCTAATCTTCACCACTAGGAATGATACCGTATTGAAATTTTGTCCATATTCCTGGTTATTTTCTAAGGTAGAAAATAAAGCTCTTGTATAGCTACAGATATAGTTCCATATGGTTTTCCTAAAGTTATAATCATTTCCCTCCTCAGAAGCAACAGGGAGTAGGTCACATCATCCCCATATTTAATGTGCTTGTGGACTTCAGAAAATACTGCCCTTATATGCCCCATAACAATGATCTTGAAACTCAATAACTTTCAACAACAAGCATCTATTCTCACCATTACAAACTCTGGTTCAGCCGATTGAGGCTGGCCGGGGCTGGGAAGCTCTATTTCAGCCTGACCAGGCAGCTGAGCTTGGCCAGACTGTGGTTGGGTCAGGTCAGCTCCGCGTGTATTTTTTCTAGAACCCAGGCTAAAAGGGCAGTGGTTACTCGGGAGAGTTCATAAAGTGAGATGAACAATCCAGGGCATGAGAATGATACTATTCAGGGAAGTCGCAACAAGAATTCCACCTTGCTGGCCACCTGGGTGGCTCAGTGGGTTAAGCCTCTGCCTTCGGCTCAGGTCATGATCCCAGGGTCCTGGGATCGAGCCCCGCATCGGGCTCTCTGCTCATCAGGAAGCCTGCTTCCTCCTCTCTCTCTGCCTGCCTCTCTGCCTACTTGTGATCTCTGTCAAATAAATAAATAAATAATCTTAAAAAGTAAAAAAAATAATAAAAATTTAAAAAAAAAGAATTCCACCTTGCAAAGATAGGATGATAGAAAGCAAGTGGTCAAGTTCTTCTCCAGACGTTTACAAGAAACAGTGTGTGTGAATGAGTTCATTAAACAAGAGTGGATTCAAGAAGCAACAGTGATTGAGTATTCATGCAGGCTAAGGCCATGCTAGATGTTCTCAGGAACATACCAATCCTTGCAACAAACAAATCTATCCACACACATTAAAGTGACAGTGGCTCAAGGTTAAAACAGTCCAGAAAGGAGAAGAAATGCTTTGGAATTCTCCACCTGGCCCTAGTCAGTGCTAAAGATCTCCCAGTCATCACACAGGCAGGAGGGTCTGAGTGCCCAAAACTGGGTAGGCAGAGGTTTCGGGTAAAGGGACCTCATGTCTGACTTGCTGGATTCAATCCAGGGTCTGCTGTTTTCTGCCTGCAACCGTAGCAAGGTATGGAACTTATCTGTGGCTCAGTTTCCCCATCCGCAAAATGGAACAGTGAGAATACAAATATTTCATAGGGTTATTGTGAAGTCTTAGTGAAATAACACCCCTAAATTTCTTAAAATGGCACCAGGCACAAAGAAAGTGGTAAATATTAGTGTTGCGCTGGGGGACAACATTTAACTCTGTCAAAACTCAGATTGACCAAGAAGAACATGTGACTGCTTTGTTTTGTCTATCACTTTTTTTTCCTTTGGAGTAACAGATTTTTTTTTGTATCTTTTCCAAAGTTCACTAATTTCAAAGAAAAAAGTATGGAATGGTTGTTTTAGTTTACATTTGGGCAGATAATTAGTGAGGTTAACTTTTTTGTCTTATATCTTTATCAGTTAGAATATTTTTAGAAGCCTTTCAATGATGGCTAATCTTTGTCCTCTGAGAGTGGATCTGATTATTGGAAATACCCAAAAGCCATTTAAAAGGATGATCTGATTACTCCCATGTCTAATCAGATTTGAACCTTAGTACAACACAATAATTTAAATGGTCCCTTCACAGAATGTTTACTCCCGAAGGGGAAATAAAGGTTTAGTCTCTCAGACTTATTAGTCTTTTGGCTTCTCTCCAAGATGACATCTGGGTGTAAGTAGGGAGAGGTGAGGCTTAAATGATGTCATGGAAGGTGAAGAGTCATATTCATCTGGCTGCTCTGGCTCCTCTGGCTGTCCTCTGTCCTCTGTCCTCTGCTGGACAGCCGAAGTTTGTGTTTGTGGTACAGTAACTTAGAACCCAGGCTTTCCTCAGCTGGTCAGAGTCCAGGGTTCCACCTGGCTGGCTCCGCCCCAGACCAGCTCTCCCTAACAATTTAGACTCCCCCGTTGGCCTTGGACTCCCTCCCATTTGCTATGCCTCCAATTCGGCCTGACCCAGCTGATCTACCCTGCAACCCTCCCTCCAGGACACCCTGAACCTGACCAGTCACAATGGCTCCCATCTCCAGGGCTCTCCAGCCAAATGCCCACCACGTTCTGGCTCCGTCTGTGCCGCAGTGGAAACAAGGATGGCTCATGAAGGCTAAACCTTGAGGCCTCCCTCTGCCTGGACCCACCATCCTGCCATGTGGATGCGGTCATGCCCCGAGGTGACTCTCCATTCAGCAGAGTCTCCAGTTCAAGGACAAGAGCCACCTCTGTCCTTGGTGACTGCCCCACTTGTCCGATGTGCCTTCCACTCTCTGGGCTGAAGCTGGGAGAACACAATCTAAATCAGTCTCTCGCTTCCTCATGCCTCCTTTCTCCTTCTATGTCTTTCTCATCAGCTTATGGGGCCCCCAAAGGCCAGATTTCCGACGCAGATATCATGCCCTCCACCTCTCACTCCCACCTCCTGGAGAGGCTTTAGTGGAGCACAGGGGTATTTTGGGTACACACTGGGGGAAACTCCATAAGCCAGGTCAATTGGGCTGCGCTGTTGAAAGCTAAAGGAGAGATTAAAGGAACTTAGAAATCCTCTTTCAAGCTAACACCTGGCTCGCAGTGACTCTCTTGCTGAGTAATTATTTCACGTGTCAGAGGAGGAACAACAACTTGTTCCTTCTTTTCCCCTCTCTTCTGTTATAAATCATGATCTTCCCTAGGATGATGGATGCTTCAAGCCAGAGTGAAAGGAAGGAAACAAAATAGAAAAGCACATTAATAGTCCTCAAAACATTACTTCCATCCAGCCATTATGATTAGCAGTAATTATAAGTATCCTTTCCTTTCTTTCTCTGATTTGGCTTAGAGATTCTCAACTCTCTATTATGCCTGAGAATTGGTGTGAACGTGAGGGCTCTGTTGGAATTCTGATTCAAACAAAGCGACTATACAAAGGTACTTTATAGGAAAATAAAACAAACCCTGGTATTCGGTGATATACCATTTTGTTGTTCATTTTGTTGTTGTTCATTTTGCTGTTGTTGTTGTTCATTTTGTTGGGTATGATAATGTCATTATGGTTATGTCAAAAAATCTTCCTTTGTCAGTGTAGATTTAAATCTCTGGGGCATAGTAACGGGATGTCTCTGATTAAAATGATACAGCAGGGAACATCTGCAGCCCATAGATCACGTGAATTCTGACCTAAAATAATGAATGAATGAATGAATGGGCAAGTAAATAAAATACTGTAGCAAAAGTAAAGGTGGGAGGTTAGGTGATGGAGGGATCAAATATGGCAAAACACTGATGGCTATTGAAGCTGAGTGATGAGTACAGAGAGAACTTTTCCCACACAAAATGTATTTCTGTGTGTGATAGACTTTTCAAAATGAAAGTTTTTCAAATAAATATAGGAATTAAAAATGCAAATTACATTAGTTATTAATATTATGTTATATATTAATTCTATATTACACTATTATAGTTAATATTTGTATTTATTAGTAGATTACATATTTATTAAGAATTAATTCATTACTGTCTATTATAAAATAGGGAATTATAAAATAAATCATATGTGCTGTACTTAAAGGTCAGTTCGAGGGCGATGTTGTTTACAGACAATTTTCATTTCATGGGATCAATCCTGTGGTGGTGCCCATCTCACCATCCCACTGACAGCCCTGGGTTTTATCAATTGATACTGATTTACCAGATGAATGATATCAAAAAAGAAATCAGTCTTCGAGTTGTTTTTTAGTTTACACTTAGGAAGTTCGAATAAGGTTAAAATCGTTTCAAATATTTATCACCCAGCGAAGTTTTAGAAGCTTTTTCCAAATGGCTAGTATTTGTCCTCCAAGAATAGATTTGATTTTTAAGAAGCCACCCAATGCTGCTCATAGCCACCTCGTGAATAAGCTGGTGATGAACAGAGAGGATGGTCAAACCTCATTTTTAACCCCCAAATCTTAAAAAGAACTAGGTCCGGTGTTCTCCTAGGTCCTACAAATAGCCTCTGAAGACCTTGCTCAACCAGAAGATGCCCCAAGTATCTCCTTGGAACAACATCAGCTCATTAAAATTAGTGACCCGCTTCTCAAAGTCAGCAGACAAAGAATCCCTATTGGACAATATTGTGACAGCTATCATGTGTTTTGTACCAACCATACAAACACAGTGCCTCACAAAATTCTCCAGAAAAGCACCCCTACATGCACAGAATGAATATGAGAACCCAGCCAGTTGCAAAATCACAGCCCAAGGCCGAAAGTGCTAAAATTCAATGACGTCCCCTGGTTTTTTAACTTTTAAAGAAATGTGATTTTTATACTATGTCCCACATAGTTGTAAGCTAACATGCCCAGAGCACTTAAAAGAGATGTTGTTTTAAGCTTTTTACATGTATTAATTCTTCAATCTTTATGGTGTTCCTAGGAAGCTGGAGCTACTGTTACCTCCATTCTGTAGGTGAGAAAACTGATGGACAAAGAAGTTAAGTCAGTTGCCTGAGATGGCTCAGCCAAGCGCCAGAGCTGGATGCTTTGGAACCGGAGACGGTGCCCTTAACCTTCCACCATGAATGTGTTCACACTGTCTTTAAATTAAAGAATCAATTACATCTTCTAATTTCCTGTGCGTTGCTCGTTGAGACCATCATAGCCACCCTGTGCCTCCTCCAGGCCCTGACATGTGTGACTGTGTCATCAGAGACACAGTCATTCCATTGGAAAGGGACCCGTACTCTTATCTCCAGTCTTTGCAATGACAGAGCAAAGTAAACACGATCATCCTGCGTTAGAGCTCTTCCAAAATCAGAGGTGACTCCTGTCTCTGGCGCAGGGGTGAGGGGTCAGGCAAAGGTTTATTCCATTGTCCCCTTCGGTCTTTACCAAGGACAAACCTACAACAACAATGCTTCTCATGCCTCTGGCTCACATGTTACACACATGCACACATATGTAAAACCTAGGTTGGTTGGACCTAAGCGCAAGCCCCAGCCTCATACTGTGGGGACCAGCATAACGTCTGCAGGTGAAAATTAGTAAGTGAATACCAGACACTTGAATGAGCCATGAGCCCCACGGAAGAAAAATCTGCCCTAGATTTGCTCTGGAGTCTCTAATCGTGACTTTTAACATTGAAAGACTACTTTAGACATTCCAAAGTCGCTTAGGAGATCCACAGAAAGCATTTTCCCAGTAAGCACTAAGGAGGCAGCAAGAAATTGTGGTAGTGTACTCCTTTGGTGTCAGTCAGACCCGAGTCAATCCCTACCTCCTCCAGTCTTCAGGTCCATGTCTGTGGGGCAAATGGCATCGCTTCTGTCACCAAGCCCCCTTTCCCTCCTCTGCATCACTGTCAAAGTGAGGGACACCACACCAGGTTGTCCCCAAGACTAAGTGAGATATTGCTTATGTGAAGGGACCCGCAATGTGCCCGGTAAAGCATAAGAACTCAGTAGATATTGGCCCAGTAGAATTTATTTGGAGTGTATAATAATATGTATATTGTGCACACACACACACATACACACATATATTCATACACTGCAGGTGCACAAACTATTTCAGGAAACAATCCTCCTGAGGGAAAAGGACTGGAGAAGTTTCTGGGGTCAGATGGAGATGCGGTTTCCACTCTCTATCTTTTATACTGTTTGAATGTTTATAATATGCATATATTCCTTCCTCAATTAGAAATATCCTTTATTTTTTTAAAGATTTTATTTATTTATTTGAGAAAGAAAGAGAAAGAACACCAGCAGAGGGGAGAGGCAGAGGGAGAGGGAAGAGCAGACTCTCCACCAAGCAGGGACCCTGATGCAGGACTCGATCCCAGAACCCTGGGATCATGACCTGAGCCAGAGGCAGATGCTTAACGAGCTGAACCACCAGTCGCCCTAGAAATATTCTCTGGGACCCAAAGCAGACCTGACCGGAACCCAGATCTCACAAAGAGCTTTGGAAAAAACAAGCCCTTAGAGGCTGGACCCCTCTGTTCGGAAGACTAGGACCCAGACCTTGGATTTGGATAAGGAAATGGGAACAGCGGTGTGGTTTGGTCACCTTCTCCCTCTCACACCCTTTTTCTCTCCTGGCTCATCTCGGACTCCAGAGATCTGTGAACAATACTTCCTCCTCAGCAGCTGCCGTTCCCCACACTCACAGTCAGGGTAGCAGTGGCGAGCGGCTCAACTGGCCTGTGCACCCTGGAAGGTTCCACTGGGTTCAGCTAGATCCATGAACGGCAATAAGTGTCTGATAATGGCCATCATTTTGAAGCACCAGACATGGGCTGGAGAGCTGACAGACCACGTGTCATTTAACCCCTGCCTGCAAGTCACGTAACACTATTCCCAACCACAGATGCAAAACAGGCACAGAGAGATTTTGGGAAGACCCCAGGGCCACGTGGTCTGAAGGTGAAGTTGACTTGCAAGCCCGGTTGCCAACCAACAGCACCCCTCAAAGCCCCATGTACATCCCAGTTCACCTCTCCCAGCCATCCTGAGGTCTCTATCTGAGAGTGTCTCCTCTTGCCCCCATTCAATTTTCAGGAGCAGGGATGGGAGGTGGGGGGAGGAGCAGGAAACCTCAGGCCAGTCCGGGATAACCAGCTCTCTGATGTTCTAATTTTCGTAGGAAAATATCCTTGTGGCTGTGGGAAGTGTGCCAAGGGAGGGGGGCACGTTTCTGGAATGGGTATCTTAAGAAATTCAAAATAGCCCCTCTCCCTAGGGAGAGAGGAAGCCTTTGGATTTCAAGAGTCCAAGGGTCCCAAAGGAGGCATTTGATGCTGTGTGAGTTTTGATGTGCAAGGTTTATTTTCGTCAAGGAGAGGAAAAGGAAGAGGGAAGTGTGAGAGTGTCCTATGAAACCTAATAGCATTGCATTTCTTTGTGGGGGAAGAATATTTTGGACACTTGCCACCCACTACAGTACCAGGCAAGCGTCTCCCCCAGAAGATTTTGCCGCTGTAAGAATGTGAACGCCAAAGTCTCTGCTCGCCCACCTAGGATTTCAGGGCAGAGGGAGGCTTTCAGAATGCCAGCATTCGGGCTCCCAGGAAGGCTCAAACTAAATTCATCCACTCCTCGAACGTTGATCATACAGGTGGTAGGCATTTTGATAATATCATCATCATAGGGCTGCAATCATATACCCAGGGCATGGTTATGTCCATTTTTCAAATGAGAAAACTAAGCTTGAGGAAAAAATGAAGTGCCAAGTACACACAGCTAGGAAACATCGACGCTGTGGTTCAAACCACTTTTCTGTGGCTGCCAACCCAGTGTCTCCCCACCACCTAGGGTCCTGCCCTTGGAGATCTCATGCCACGGCGAGGACTCGATCTGTAAATGGACGCGCGTCATACCAAGTGATGGGGGGACGGGGCGGGGGAGATCTGGGGAGGGGGGAGCAGGAAAGCAGAGCAGTTCCGAGAAGAGACTTTGAACATGGACGAGCCTGGAGTGTTAGTGCACAGGTCTGTCGCCTCCTAGTGGTACAGCTTGTTATTTAAATGTTCTACATCTGAATTTTGTCATCTGTGACAAGGAGATGGCGAGTCCTACCTCATAAAGGTGGGGGAGGGTTAAACCAGGGTGAAAGTCACTTAGCCCGGTGCCTGGCGTAGAGTAGTGCCTAGCTCTGTAGGTGGGAACAACCATGGTAGCGTTGAAACAGAGCATGCGCAGAGGGAGCCCATTGGACGGACGGGCTGGACCCAGTGGTAGACCCAGGGGCTGTCATTCCCACGCCGCTGGAGTTTGAGCAGTATGGAGGCTCTCGTCGGAGCGTGGCAGGGAGGTACAAACACCTGAGACAGATGTTAACTATGGCTCTTTCTAGCTCCCACCTTTCCGGCTGGGAAGAGGGGACTCCAGGAGCCTAAGGCTAACCAGGACCTGAAAGTGAGCAGTAGGAAGGACACAGCCAAGTTTCTCTACTCTCTCTCTCTCACTCAGGCACTCTGGGGTCATGTCCCCCTCCACCCCATTCCCAGCTCTGTGGCCTTGGGGAGGAGCCCAGCCGCTCTGAGCTTTGGTTTCCCTGTCTTCAAATTGTGAAGACCTAGTGCAATCTCATTATTAAAAGAAATAATGGGGTCACCTGGGTGGTTCAGTCCATTGAGCACCCGACTCTTGGTTCTGTCTCAGGTCCTGATTTCAGGGTTGTGAGATGGAGCCCCAGGTCGGGCTCTGCATTCAGTGCGGAGTCTGAGATTCTCTCTCTCCTTCTGCCCTTTGCCCCGCCCCCCATTCACCCATGTGCACTCTCTCTCTCTCAAATAAATAAATAACCTCTTTTTTAAAAAATTAAATAAATAATGTATACAAACCTCCCAGGGCAGTGCATGGCACACAGATGTGTTGGATGGCAGGTGTGTTAGCTGCCCCTTCACACTCTCTTGGCAAGCTGTGACCTCCCAGCCACAGGGGAATCCCTCCAACAGCAACCCCCAACCTCTGAGTGCACACGCACGTACGCACAGAACAGAGGGTCAGGTCTGAAACAGTCATGGTTCTGCAAGGCAATAGAAGAATCATGGCTCTCGAAAGAATATTTGTCTAAAACCAGAGCAGCTCTGCCTTCCATCTCACATCCAGGGCTGTGAGCAGCTTTGCTGTGTGGTATCTTCACATTGTCCCCTCTTCCCCCATCCAGTCGCCATCCCAGCCCCCAGAAAGGAAAATCTTCCTCATGGCCCTGGACCCTGTCCAGGTTGGACAACCCTGTGAAAGGTTTCCACTTTGGCCAGTTAAAGCACTTCCTAGGCAAGTTTCCTTTCTAATCTGTGGGAGAGGCTGGGTTCCACAGCCCTTGTGCTCAGTGAGAGCCCATGTAGGGAAGGGAGCCAGGAAGAGGGTTCAAGGTGTCAGATAAAAGGGGGCATCAGCAGGCCAATCAGCTAGGAACCATTGGCAGCCGGAGTGCAGGCCTTCCCACGCTCACCAAACCTCAGCAGGGTGGGCAGCTTCCTTTCCCTTCCCTGTGGTTCTGGGACCATTGAGAGCGGGCGGTGCAGGTTCCCTTCCACCCTCTTGCCTTGGAGCCAGGTATCTGTTCCTTGTCTTACGGACAGAGCTACTATGTTTAGAGAAGGGAAAACACTTACCCCAACCGTGTCAATGCTGAGAAATGCTTCCATAGGCTCAAATCTCCTGATTCCTAATTCAGGGCTCTCATACCAAGAGGCTTCTCTTATATGGCTACAACAAAATAAGAGTAAGAAATTATGAGGGCTGTTAACTATGATGTGTACTCCTACAACAACCCAGAGAGGAAAGTATTTGTATCTTTGTTTGTGAATGAGGAACCTGAGACTCAGGGGTCAGTGACCTGGCCCACAGCCTGCCTTTGTAAATAAAGTTTTATTGGAACACAGCCATGCTCATCGCATTGCATGGTGTGCATGGCTAGTTTTGTGCCATAACAGCAGAGATGAGCAGTTACAACAGGGAATACAGAATCCAAAATGCCTCAAACATTTACTATCTGGGTCTTCAAAAAAAAAGTGTCAACCCCTGGTCTGAGTGATTTGGGAAAGCTCCCATAGTTCAAAAGGGCAGAACCATGCCTCCAGCCCAAACCTAACTCCAGAGCCTGCACTTTGAATTACCTTGCCTTCCCACACCCCATTATTCAGTTATTCAGGAACCCTCTCTTCATTAATGTTATGGGCTGAACTGCATCCCCCACCCCAAAATTTATGTGTTGAAATCCTAACCCCTATCCCACAGAATGTGACTGTATTTGGAGATGGGTTCTTTGCAGGGATTATTACAACAAGACCATTAGTGGGCGCCCTAATTAAGCAGTATTAAAGGGAAGTGTCTTTCTCGGAAGAGGAAATCTGGATCCAGACACATACAAAGGGAAGACCACGTGAAGACACAGGGAGAAGAGGGCCATCTAGGAGCCAAGGAGATAGGCCTTGGAAGGAACCAACATCCTGACCTTGGGCTTCCAGCCTTCAGGACTGTGGGAAGGACAAGTTCCTCTTGAGGAAGCCCACCCATCTATGGCACGGAGTGACAGCAACCCCATCAGGTACACACTGTTGGCCACTCAAAGCCAGAGGCTGTTCGGGGACTGGCACGTGGTCCTCCATCAACATTAGTTATTGACGTCATTATGTAAGCACTCTGCATGTTTTGAGGCATTTCACCCTCACAGAATGCACAGAATGCCCATAAAGTACTCTTTTATCCCCATGTTGCAGGGGAAGCATGTGAAGCCCGGACAGGGACTGTCCTTAGCCAAGACCACGCAGCTGACAGGAGAGGAATGGCACAGCCCAGACTCCAATAGGGTTGGGTATACTGGGAAGTAAATGAATGTGCAGGAGACCCCAGTAACAACCACTGCCTCCTGGGCTGGTTCCGTGAAGCCTTGCCATGCAACCAGTGGATGGACCTCACGCCACCACCACTCAACTACGCCCTCCCCACACAGGGTCTTGGTGACATGAGACCTATGGGACTCTGAATTCCTTGCTCCTCCCGGAACGTTCTGGGTCCCTCTAAGTGTCATGATCACCCATTGCCCTGCCTCCTGGCTACTAAGGGAAAAAATAATAATAATAATCAAAAATTAAACTTAAAAACCTGTTTCCCACTCTGTCTCCTTCCGCAGCCCCATCAGGCACTGGGGCTGCTAGAAAGTCCAGAGAGGTCCTCTGTGACAATCAACTCGTTCAGTGCCAGGCACAAAGTGGACTCTGAATGGCACCACTTCCTACACCCTTGTTTCTCGTTTCCCCTGGGGCTCTTTCTGGTAATGCTGAGGAGGCAAGAAGTTCTCGTGCACTCAGAGGACAAGAGTTAGGGTCATGCACCATTTCGTCCCTCAACAAATAGTTACTGAGCACCTTCTGTGCTGGAGAAGAGGCCGTGAACAACATCAACCAGGCTCCTGCCCTCATGGGGCTTTCAATCTAATGCAAGAGAGAAAGAGATGCAGTCAGTGACCATGGATGTGACGAATAGTACCAAACAGGAGGCTTAGAGAGCAAGCACCTTGATAAGAGAGGGCTTACCCGTGTGTCCATGTGTGTGCATGTGTGTGTGGGTGTGTGTGAGTGGCGGGAAGGGGAGAGGATAGAAAAGACATTTCTCTTTTTTTAAGTTTATTTATTTGTAATCTCTGCACCCAACATGAGGCTTGAACTCATGACACTGAGATCAAGAGTCACATGCTCTTCCAACCTAGTCTGCCGGGAGCCCCAGAGGAAAAACATTTCTAAGGAAATGTCATTTAAAGGAGAGTAGGAGTAAGAATGAGCCAAAGGAGAGGGGTATCTGAGATGTGCACTGTGCTTCTATCTCAACAGATATATAGCCCTGTGACCTCAGGTACTTCCTTCCCGGTCTGAGCCTCTGCTTTTCCACTCATACAATATAGGGGTAGCTTGGGTCCTATTAAACTTTCTTCAAGCTCTAAAAGCCTATGGCAGCTTTGGCATAGATTTCAGGCAAAAGAAAAATTGTTCCCACTTCTCTTTCATATCCTGGAGAAGTACACATTACGCTATCCAAAAATTAAATTGGGAGCATCTTTGTTCTTGGTGAGACTCTGAGCTCCCCAAGGTCAGGGATGGAGTCCATCCGATATGCGTGCCTCCCATGCTAGGAGACATGGCCTAGGACAGAGACTTGAATGTGGTGGAGACCAAAAGTCCTCTCAGTCTGTGTCTCTTAGAGATTTTGAGGTCACCTCATAAAGCGAGAGGCATCAGTCAAGACCATTTGGGGATACCTACGGAATGAAATGATGATTGTTCAGACCCCCATGCCCAAGTTGTCAGATATAGTTGTGAGTGCAGCCCCGTAGTGCCTGGATTACCAGCCCAGCCCCAGGCCCAGATAAGGAAGGGGAATTAACATTTACGGAGAAGCAGTTATGCACTGGGTGCTACACTAACACGCTTGTAATTATCATCTCTCCTTCCATTTACTCTTCATCCCAACCAGTCAAGTAGAGATTATCAACCCCGTATTAGAGATAAAGAAAATGAGGCGCTGAGTAAGAATGAACTCTAATCCCAAAGCTGGGACTAATTCCCAAGTCCATGCCCTTCATTTATTCATTCATTTCAAACACAGCACCCAGGGCTTGTTAAGTGCTGCTGCCGCATCCTGCCTCGGGACATCCTAACCCTAGAAGATCCAGAAGCAGAAACCCGAGAAATGAAGAAGGGGTTAAAGGGCAGGCACACCCCTTCCCCACTGCAGGGCCCTCAGGTCAAAGGCTGGCCTAAACCAGGGAGAAAATGAATTCTAAATTGGAAATGACGTTGAGGTTGAAAAAGACTAATTGGCCAGAAAACACTCAGATCTGCCGTAAAGGGACACTGCATCAAACCCATCTAAAGGCAATGAGTAGAGGAAAACACAACTGTCTCATGCTTGTAGCCCACTGAGATCTACCTGTTCAAGGCTCTAATTACAAAAGGGCAGGCCCATTTCTAATAGGAGAGGCACAGGGTTCCAGGGAAGGACAGAGCGGAAGATCAAAGCCCAGCTGTGTGGGCTGAGACAGCCCGAGAAGCCTTGCAGGGGAGCCGTAGGGGAAGCCTTCAGACAGAAACCCGGTGTGCAAACAGAGAGACCTCCAGCACAGCTGCTGCACAAGAGAAGCGGATGTGAGAAGTGGGCGGCAGAAGGAACGGGATCACAGGGCCCGTGTAGGTCAAGCGGAGGACTCTGGACTTTATTCCAAGGAAAAAGAGAGACTTTGTTGGGTTTCATCTAGGGGAATAATAACCAGATTTGCATTTATTTAAAGAGTCCAGTTGTAGTATGGAGCAGAGATTAGGAAAGTGAAGGCACCCATTCTAGAAGCTTATAAAGAAATCCAAGAGATGATGGTTGATCAGGGACAATGGGGATGGGGGAGGGGAGGTGTACAAAGGATTTCAAAGAGCTCAGCAGTCATCTATGGTGAAAGGTTCATCATCTATATTTCTCCAGAAGAAATTCAGGACCTCAGGATGAATCTGTATCACTTTGGATGCAAAGATGTGCTTAACTAAGTGGACCCTGGGCAAGTGGCCAGACCTTGCCCCTGAGCTGTGATGCTGGAGGCTTGGAACTGAGAGGGAAAGGAGGTGGCCCATTGATGGGTGAGCGGCATCCAGCAGAGGCAAGAGCAAGGGACAGATGTACAGAACTGTAAAGAGTGCTTAGCAAAATCCCTCTTTTCACAGCTAAGGCACAGTCTCCCATATCCAACAGGCCGGGGTTCTTCATCCCAGCTTTGCCCCTAACAAAGCTGGGGAAGCCACTTGACCATGGTGAGCCCAGATCTTTTTATCTGTAAGACATCTCTTTTGTGAATCTCGGGAACGTTAGGTAAATTACTGGTAAATCACCAAGCACGACCATTTCCTGAGATATAGAGATGCGGACCACCTGGAAGACAATCAGAAATTAGGAAAAAGAGGAATTGGTGATTGATTGGATGTGGGGGTTAAGACAAGGAACCGATGCCAAGATGGCTCCCAGATTTCTGCACCAGCACACAAGTGATGTTAGGCATAGGAACCCTTCCCCAGATACCCCAGCCTGTCAGGTCCATGTGTAGGAAGTTGAGAAAGACTCCACTCCTCCCTCTTCCTTCCCTCATTGCCAAGAAATTCTCTAGAAGACGGGGTACCCGTAAAAATGGAACTAAGGAAGCGAACATCTGTCAGGAATTTTCTTCATGCCACCTAAGGACTTTCTGCTCATTCTGTCATAAGCTTCCCCACAACATGTGAGGAGGCAAATACTATCTTGTTTCACCAGTGAGGAAACTGAGGCCCAGTGTGGACAAACAGCTCCCCCCAGGTCTCCTGGTGAGTAAGTAGCAGATCTCAGCCACAAACCTCGGCCTGCCTCCTGCCCACCCGAGCAGCCAGGCTTGCAGACGGCCTCGTTTGGCCCAGCTGCTCCACGGCCCCCACACAGGCGGTCCAAGCCGGTCATGTCAGATGACTGATTTAGTGGGGTGCCTCGTCAGGAACAGCCGGCGCCTGAGTGAATTTGTGACCCCACAACCAGGTGTTCCCGGGGCCTGTTGACAGCACCTGGATTACGTGTGGCAGGAAGAGGAACAGGCCCCAGGCTTTCGACACCAAATTGCGACACCAACCTTCTTTGGTTCTCAGGGACCTCCTACTTTCAAGAGTCTGTGGTTCCTGACAGCTGTGCTCCTCAAAGGGTGGTCCCTAGATCAGCAGACTCGGCACACCGAGGAGCCCCTTAGAAACTCAGAACCTCGGGTCCCACGGGACGTTCGGAATCAGAATCCACATTTGAACAAGTCCACCAGGTGCCTGGCAGAGACGTTGACACAGTGGGAAGAGCACTGGCCCACAAGTCCAGAGAGGCTCCGAGACCCCGGGCAAGTCCCTTGAGCCTCGGTTCCCCCATTTGGACACTGAGGGTCTTTAGACCAGATGGTCTCTGAGGTTCTATCAGCAGGTGGAGGGAACAGAGTGGCCTGGGAAGTCAGACTCAAACTCCATCAATATGTGAACTAAGTAATCTACTCCACTGAGACCCTGCCAGATGCCGGACGTTCTAGGCCCTGCAGATAGCAGTGATCAACATGTCCTGCTCTAGGGAAGCTTATATTAATGAATTCTCCAGGTAATGAAGTGGTGTTAACCCCCCCCACACACACACTTGCTAAAAGCAAGTTAAGCTCACCAATATCGACTTTTCCGGCCCGTAAGGTAGTAAGAGCAGTAATGGTCACTGAGCACCTCCTGTGTCCACTTCCAAACACTTACAAGGATTCCCCGGAAGGCAGTGTAGTGTGAGTTCCAGCCCTGACTGCTGTTGACCTCTACACCTGCGCTCTGCTCGGTGGTAGACTTGGGCGATGTGTTCCCAGGCACCACTTCAAGGAATGGGGAGCTTAGTGCCCCCAGGGGCTGGGGTTCCCATCCTCCAGACACCTCATAGCTGGCAGCCCTCTCTGCGGACAGCCCAGCAGAAGAAAACTGCCTCAGCCCAGTTCTGGCTCACGACCAATGTCTGATCAACACTGAGGTACAAAGCCCCATCCCTTCACCCCAATATGGACAACCCATGTTCCAGAGTGCCCCGAGGGGTCAGCTGAGGTCTTGGTTAAGACCCTGTCCCAGCTCAGCTGCTCCCTGAGGCCCTCCTGCCCTGTCCCTCCTTCCGCAGCTGCTGGCCCCAAGAGCACCCGGCCCTAAACAGCCTGCACACACATCTCCATCTCAGGGCCGGCTTCCCGAGCACCACGGCTGCTAGTCTCCCACCCACAAACCAGGAGCCACCTGTGTGGTAGGGCTTTTGTACACATTAAATGAGTTCACATAGATGTAAAATGCTTAGATTGCTGGCAATATGCTCCCTGAGTGTTTGCTACTATTATCCTATCATTGTCATTATTTCATGTAAGACCTCTGAGGAGGGAACTGTCACAGGCCCCATCCTCAAGGGAACAGCACGTGCCAAGAGCACTGAAACAGGGAAGAGTGTGGAGGAAGGGAGGTCAGAAGCGGGAGGAGCACTGTGTGGGAAAGGGGCCAGACCACGCAGGCTCTTGTAGGATGTGCTAAGGATTTTGGCCTTTAGCCTAAAAGCCACAGAAGTTACCAAAGGGTCTTTGGCAGGAATGACACTGCTCACCCCTCAAAGCTGCCCAGCCCGGGGTCTGACCTTGCCAGTGTTCATGTCTACCTTTAGACAACCCCCAAGGCTTCTGTCTCTCCTCTCAGAGGCAGCACAGAAACCCCCGTCAGCCCCTCTACTCAGGGAAGACTGCTGTCTGAACACAGACCTCAAGCTCCCCAAACTCTTCTGCAAGACAATCTCTTCTCCCTCCCCCATCCTGCCTTTATAAGACCTATTTTTAAGCCCCTCCACCCTATTCCATCTGGTTCCCTCCCCTGGATATCCAGCTTGTCCTTATCCTCCAGAAATGGACCTAACCAGACAGGCCTCCCTACTTCTGGTGAGGACGGGCCAGGGCAAGGCGGAACAGCCAGCCTGCACCCAGCCCCTCCCCTTCTAGTGACACCCCAGAGGCTTCTCTGTGAACCTGAGTGATGACTGTGGTAGGTGGTTCCATGCGACAGGACCCTAGTGTGTACATGATGACGAGGGGTCCGTGGAGAATGCTGCCCAGGATGTAAACTCTGTTACAGTGGAGTCTTCCTGAGATTTCCAGAAGAGCAATGCAGAGCAGAGCAGACAGCCTGCACAGAAGAGAGAGTCCTGGACTGTCACTCGGGAAGCCCAGGTCCCAGCTCGAGCCACGCCGCGCAATCCTGCAGAAACCACTTTCCCTCTCTGGGCTTCGAGTCCTCATTACTACATCATCTCCAGGGTTTCACCTAGCTTCTTCATTCAGGAAAGAGCCCCTCTCAAGAATGCCCATCCCCTGTCCACAACGAATGTTTGTGGAGCAAAGAAAGGGGATCAGATTGGCCCAGAGAGATATTTGGAATAGGTGTGGCATGAGGGCAGAGAAAACAGGGCATTTGAATTAGCAGGTAGAAGAACGGGGTGAGGGGAAATTGTCACCTTATGCCATTCTACACTTTTTTTTCCCATTCCCTTAAGAGTTTATTTCTGATGAGGGTGCCTGGGTGGCTTAATTGGTTAAGCAACTGCCTTCAGCTCAGGTCATGATCTCAGGGTCCTGGGATTGAGCCCTGGGTCCAGCTCTCTGCTCGGGGTGTAGCCTGCTTCTCCCTCTTCCTCTGTGTGCTCTCACTCTCTCTCAAATAAATAAGTAAAAAAATCTTTTTTAAAAAAAGTTTATTTCTGATGAATTAAAAAAAAAAATAATGTAGGTACCCAGGTCAATACAGTAAAGACATTATGACATGGGACAGAGCTTAATGTTCGTGTTGCTCCTGGATTTTGCAGCGTGTAACAGAATAGCTTAGTAAGACCCAGCATCCTGCTTTGTGGAGCTTAATTCCATAGTTTTTGATGTGAAAATCTGGTCAAAAAATAAAGGAGGAAGAGGAGGAAGAAGAACAAGCTATCTTCAATGTTTTTATCTCATCCAGCTTCTGATGGGGGCCAATTCCAACCCCTTCTTCCATTTGTGTAGATCAACCCTCATTCCAGGTAAACTCACTTCTTTCATGAGATCACCAAGGTATGGATGTGCAGAAAGACTGGCGTCTCTTTTTTACAGATGAAGAAATGAAAACTTAGCAAGAATAAGTGATTGGTTCATGAACACATGGGCAGTAAATCACTTAAAATGTTTTCAGCTGAAAGTAAACAGATGACTTGATTTAAAACAGCCTAAGCAATGAAGGGCTTATTAACCAGAAAGGAAGGGCTGTTCTATGTTTAATTAGTTCAGGGGCAGGAAGACGTTGTCGAAGCCTCAGGAACTGGCCAGCCTTATGCTTTGCATTCTCAGCAAAGTTGCTGGCTTCTCTCCTCATGGCCACAAGATGGTGGCAACAAGGGTCACTTAAGGACACATTATCCCAAAAAAGAGGGCATTTTTCTCTTATCGGCAATGAAATCCTTTCCCAGAAGCCCCAAGTGAGTTGCTCTCAGATCCCATCTCTCAGATGACTGATTCATAGTCCATGCTAAAAACAATCACTAACAAAAAGTTTGAGATCACCAAGAATGGCTTCACCCACTCATGATTCACCCTCCTGGGGCTGAGGATAGAGCCATCTCCCCTAAGCACATGATACTCCAATGCTGAATGTCACTGGCAAGGGTAGAATAACTATTATATACCCACCCAATAACGTCTGTGTCCAGGTAGGAAATATGTCATCTCAATACAAGTAGGATGGGACCTCGTTGAGAACATTAAAAACAAAAAATTATTTAGTAAAGCTTTGCTGAGTAGCTACTATATGCAAGGCAATCTATACAAGGTACCAGGGATTTTGAAATGAAAGACACCGTCCTTTAAGGCCCTTCCCATTTTAGTGAGGAATGCAGACAAGCAAAGACACAGGTCCAACCCAGCACGGCCGGAACCCAAGGAAGGAGGCTTAGGGGATTGCGGGACATGGAAGAGGATCCTGGTCCAAAAGGTTATGGGCAGAGCTTCAGGAGAAGGGAGCCTTGAGCTGTGACGCAGAAGAACTGGAGATAACCAGGGAACCGCTGGCGAGGATGGTCCAGCAGAGTAAATGGCCTGTGCAAAGCCTAGCGATAGGGAAGGGCAGGACACACAGGCGAGGGACTACGTGGTGGGCACGGGTGGAGCGGGAAGTGCTTATGGGCCAGGGCCGGGAAGACGGCCAGAAGCATAGTCCTGCTGAGACTTGTACACCAAACCTGATAAAGGTGGTGGGAAAGAAGGTGGGAAAGAAGGTGGGAAAGTCAGACGGTCTCTAGTAGGGGTCTGACCACCAGCTTTATATTTTAGAGGAGGAAATGGGAAGGAAAAGAAAAAAAAAAAGAGGGAGAAGAGGAGAAGCAACTAGTGGAGAAAGACTGATTAATTACACAGAGTGACTGGGAGCCAGACTCTGTCCTAGGAGCAGGGGGTCCGGCGTGAGCCGCACAGAATCGGCCCCACCCTCGCCATCCCGTCGGGAATAGAGACGTTGTCCACATGCTCTAAACCTGTAACGGCTGGGAACCTCGGGTATCAGGACAGGCTCCATGGAGGAAGTGAGCTTCAGGCTGAGATCCGAAGGATGAGTAGGAGCGAGCTAATGAGGGATAGAGAGGTGTTCCAGGTGTGGGAGCACCATGTGCCAAGTCCCTGCAGTGCAGAACCCATGGGTCATCAAGGAACAAAGGCCCCCAGAGGGGCTGGAGCTCAGAGAGCAAGAGCACAGTGACGTCGAGGGGAGCTGGGAGAACCTTTCGGCCAACACCCTGGAACATGTTTTATTGAGAGAAAGAAATAGAAGAAACACAAAGAGAACGCAGGGAGAGAGAGAGACCTGAAAGGCAAATTTCCTGAGTTCAAGCCATTTGAGATCGTATTGGCAGTTGGAAACCCCAGGATGGAATTTCAGCGCCATCCTACCCAGCCAAGGACAGAGTGACAGCCTGCTGGCAGTCCCGCACTTCCCCGGCCAGCACAGGGCCCTCCCCAAGCCAGGGCTCAGGCTTCCAGGGGCAGACCTTCAGCAGTGAGTGATTTGCCCCAGGGACCAGCTGAGGGCTTGTCCCGCCCCCTGGCAGCTTCCAGATCTACTGCAGGTGGAGGCCATCAAAAAGAGATTAGCACACTGCCCTGAGACACCTGCAGGGAGGAGCCTTACTGACCCTCTTACTGGGAACTCCTCCAGCTGATGCTAGGGGAAGAAACCTGAGCTCTCTTTTTGGCAGGAGACAGAGGGGCCTTGGAAATACATTTCCCCTTTGGGGGGCGGGGAACTTTGCAAAATCTGTGATGGACTTGGGACTTGCAGATTCTAGAATTTTTTAGCTAAAATGTGTCTTCAGAAACTTGAACTTTAGAGAAGAGAAAACCAGAGCCAAAGAGAGAAAGTGACTTGCCCAAGGTCACAAAGCAAGTCATAGAAGGGCCAGTACTGGTATAGAATTCTGAAGACTCCATGTTTAGTGCTCTTGCCAGTAACAACGACAATAATAGTAGCTAACAAGTACTGAGCACTTACTATAGACTAGACTCTGTCCTAAGTGCTCTTAATGTTTTCACCTATTTAATCTGCACCACTACCCCATCAGACTGGTAATGGCCTGATGCCCATTTTCCAGATGAAGAAACTGAGGCAGAGAGAGTTTAAGTAACTCTCCCCAGCTTGCACAGCTGGCACAGTTAGAATCTGAACTCTGGAAGCCTGCATGTTTAAAGACCACTCAGAACTGCCCCACTTTTGGATGAATGCCCCACTTCTGGGTGCCACCCCCTCCTCCAAAAGTCACAATCTAGTCACTAATGTGGGCCTCACTTTTTAAAATGTGGTCTGTCTTGGCTTCATCTCTCTTCTCCCACCCACAGCCCTCCCTCAGTCTGAAACAGCCAGTGGTCTACACTGAATAATAATGCTCACATCCCCAATCACCTCAAGGCAGAAACAACAAGGTCACATGCCAATATGTCCGCTGAGCCCCACTTCCCTTCCGCCACTCACCACCTTTCTGTCCTTGCTGTCTAACTTATATGGATCACATCACTGGGCATCCTTGCCCTCTGGCCAATGGGGACAATGGGAAGGAAGACCAGGAGATTAGAAAAAGAGAAACTAGAGGCTGGCATATTTATTTCCCCCAGTTCCCTCTCTTTCTGGTCACCCCTGACTGAATGCCTCACCTGCAGGTCCAGCTGTTACCGGGGTGAGGGAGCCTTCCACACAGTCTTCCCTTCCTTGGCTCTCTTAGGGCTGGGGATGGCAAAGAAGCCTCTGTGTTCTTTGTTCCAGGGTCCCTCAACATCCCTTGTGACTTCCCTATGCCCTGCCATGGCGCCATGATGGGCTCCTGTATTATCTTCTTGATGGATCCCAACTTGAATGTGTCATCTGTTTCCTGAATGATGCACAGGCTATTTCTTCATCTTCTAGATGGTGGGCTCTGCCCTAGCCCAGGGGAGCAGAGACCAACTCACAGCAGCTATCATCGTGCTCACCAGCAACCTCCAGATTCCACCAGCTACTTTGGGACCATCATTAGAGATGACTCTAAAGCCCAAAGCCCAGTCTCCAGAGCCACTAGCCTTAATCCCTGACAGTTTTCACAGACATGGCCAGAGGGAGTTCTCAGGTACCCAAGTTGGGTGGGGCACATGGGTTTCTCATCCTTACAGCAATCCTGCAAGCTATGTGGCATCACCCCATCTGACAGACCAGAAAAGAGGGTCCAAAGGAATGGAGATCAAGCTCTGCTTGGTAAGGCTCTTTCCCTTCAACTTGCCCTTGGATCTGTGGGCTGTGGCAGGATTATCTGAAAGGTGGCCCAACCAAAGTCTGGGGGATGGGGGCATTCTGCAAATGGGTGGACGGCCCCTGCCAGTTTGGGGCTCTGGGCCACATGGCTCTGATGCCAAAGGGGTCCACAGGTATTAGGGTTTCAGGACCCGGGCATTGGAGTTGTGTCCCCAGAGCAGGTGTTGGGAACACCTGGCAGTTTCATCCACCTGACATTCTTGTCTCTTCCTTGTCCCCGCTGTGTCCTCCCCTCCCATCCCATCCCATCCTCCCCTTCACCTTCAGCCACTCCCCATGCAAGGGGGCCGGATACATGGGACCCGATGGAGAGGACAGCAATTCCCAGAATGTCTCACAGTGAGGCACGTGGCTTCTGCAATCCTACCGCTGGAAACCCTGCTGGGTTCGAATTCTGGTTTGCTATTGTTTGGCTGTGGAGGTAGGGGAGGGGCGGTGGGGCTCGTGCCTCAGTTTCCTCATCTGTAAGATACAGATATTCAAAACAGCACCTTTCTCTTAGGGCTCCCGGGAGGATTGAATAGTCCATGACACGTGAAGCACTTATAATAATGCCTGGCAGATTGTAAGCTCAGTCAGCATTAGGTTCTGCCATCCTCCTAAGCCATGCAGGCGACCCCAGGCTCATGCCAGGCTGCAAGACCCCTTTCACACCCACTAAGGAGAGATAGCTGAGACCAGTCAGCCAGACCTGCCCCTGGTCAGAAGGCCTCAGGGACTCTGAGGCGAAGCCTGTAGGAGAGACCTCAGCACGGACAAGCTCCCGCCAGCTGAGGACAATGCCGGCCTCCAGGAGGGCAAGCTCTGGGCATCCATGGGCTGCCCAGGGCATGCCCAGATCTGGTAGCCATGGCAGGGCCTGCTGGGAGGCCCCTCCTTGGCCCCTCCATGTCCACCACCCAACTGTGGTGATGACCCTTTCCCTGACCACATGCGGCCCTGGAGAGGCAGGCACCAGCCCAGGGCCTGGCCTGCACCCCACCCACGCAAACTCACCACTGGGCTGCAGGGCCGTTTATAGCTGGGATGCTACAGCCAAAAACAGAGCGGGATGTCTTTGGTTAGAAAGGAAATTGTAGGTTTTGTTTTTATTGAATTAAGCACGTCCCCTGACCAAGACAAAGAAAAACGCAGAGGGAGAAAACTGCCTGCAGCCAGAGTCAGGAGGCCCAGGCTCCAGCCCAGGCCTGGCACTGGCTCACTGTGGGACTTTGGCTGGTCCCCTCTCCTCTCTGGACCAGGGTCCCCGCGACTGTAGACTCCTGGGTGGGAAGCAGAAAGAGCAGGAGAGGAAAGGCAGTGGGTTAAGCAGCCTTGGTGGCCTCCTTCCCATCCAACAGTGCAGAAATTCCCTTTCACCACAAAGACCAGTTATTTTGCAGTTTGGAAAAATGAACTTTCTTCATTCCTAACATGGGTTATCCTGTACCATACTTCCTCCTGCCGGCTTTTCACTGATTCCTGGGTCTCTCATTCACCCACGGCCTGTGCCTGTCCTCCCCTACCCTTTGTGTCCTCTGGGAGCTGGTTCTCAGAACCCACAGAGATTAAGAACAAACGACCGACATTTGTATTAGCCCTTTGCCATCTAAAACTAACCTCACGGGGATAGCTTTGTTTAGGCCGAGATGAACGGAAGCCTATCATGATATAGTCCAAACAGAAGGCTTCCCCTCTCTACTGGAGTTGCTGCTTCAATTATCTTCCTTGTAGGGTCTCCAGACATGTGGGGGAACTGCGCCTATCTTGCTCACCCCCCTACCCCCACTGCTAGAACCTCCTGCCTGTTGTGTGGTAGGCTCTTGGTAAACAAGTGTTGAACAAAGCATCCAGGCCTGTCGCTGGCTGAATATGGAGCTTGAGGAAGAAGAGGGAGTCCAGGGTGGTTGGAAGATCCTCTCTTAACAAATGACACCACTGTCCACCTGCTCACTTCTGGAAAAGCAGACTCAGAGATAGGGAGGGAGTCCCAGTGGTTAAAGGGCCCATCAGGGACCACTGTGGCTTCTCCAAACTGGTGACATCATCGAGAGAAGTGCCCAAGAAATTCTTTCGTGAGGGCTGCGAGGAACTTTGAGTGGTTTTTACTGAATCTGATTGTTCTGCAGCCTATAACACTGAATCGGATAGGTCTACAGTATTTTGTTGGCAGAAAATCATCTGTGACAACTTAGCAAGTTAGAGAAATATTTGGGTTCAGATCAATCTGAAGGAGGGAAGGAAGTAGAGAGATTGAGGAAAGAAAGAAGGAAGGAAGGAAGGAAAGGGAGAGAAAAGAAGGAAAGAAAGGGAAGAAGGAAGGATAGAAGGAAGGAGAGAGAGAGAGAAAAGAAAGAGAGAGAGAGAGAAGGAAGGAAGGAAAGAAAGAAACTTCCATAGAAGTTTCAAGAAGGAGAAAAAAAAAATGAGCCCCTTGAAGCAAAGGCAGATATCTGACCCAGGTCAGACTCTGTAAACAGAACCACATGAATGTTCAGACATTTTGGTCAATTAGCTTAATGAAACATTCACCACACCTTCCAAATGCTTTCTTCTTTTGCTGGGGTGGGGGGGGGGGCTTTAATTAAACGGCCAGAAGAGGTCTGGTATGGAGGACAGCAGATGGGAAGAGATCACCTTAAGGAAGCCATTGGCACAGAAACAGAAATCGGGGCTGGCTGGGACGCTCAGCATTCATTAAAATTCCCAAAGTGTGAACTCACGCCTGAGTCAGACTATCAGCGGGGAGGAGAGTGGGGCCCATGATGAATCCTGCAGCCAGAGGCCTGGCCATCGATTCCAATTCCAGCACCAGGGCTGAGGCAGGGAAGGTAGAAAACCAAAGCTTAGATATGGAGCCTTAGGAGAGCAGGGTCCCAGTACAGAATGGTGGATGGGGTCAGCCTAGCTCAGGCGGGCTCAGGAGGCATGTTTGGGCCTTGGCCAATAGTCAGTCCATGGACAATGATGAAGAAACTACCCAGGCCTCGCATGGTTGTGTCCTAAGCAGGCAGGAAGTCTTTGGAGCCCAGGGCACCTGCAGGACCTTCCCCAGCCCTCCTTTATCCATCAGTCCCCTAGATGTCCATCTTGGCATGCTCCTCTCCTCGGTTACTCCCCGCTGGCTCCAACCTTGCTCACGAGTCCCAGACTCAAACTGCACACTGCCCGCTTGGATTCTCGAACTGGGTGTCTCAGAAGCCTTTTGAACTCAAGATTCCCCAATCAGACTGATTGTTCTGCCTACTGGCTACCCTGCTCCTCCCCAGAGTCCCCTTGGCGAGGATGGACACAACCATCTACCCAGACACAAGAGTGGAAAACCTGGGTGTTGCCCTCAGCTCCCCACATCCCATGAATCACCAAATCCAGCTGTCTCATAAATGGATCCCAAACCCATCATCCCTCACCAGTCCCTCCCAGGGGTACCCCCAGACCATGGTGGTGCTTCCCTGAGAACCGGCCTAGGTCCATCCAATCTACAGTAGTTCAGAGTCGAGATGGCTTCACCTGTTGAATGGCAGATGCCCTTCCCCAGCTGCGCTTCCTAAAGCCACGCCAACCATGTGAGATCTCACGGCACTCAAGATCTTGACTCATGGCCCCATGGGGCTCCTTGTTTCTCTTCAGCTTCTGTTCCTGTTTCTCTGGGACGCCTGATGGGGCCTTGGTCGGGAACCCCCACCGCCTTCTACTTACTCTGTCCGAGGCCCCTTAAGCACCTGCTTACTTCTTACTCCTCATCCTCAGCCTCCCCCTGCCCCCGTCCCATTCTGAGTTGCTCTGCAGAGTCTCTCCCGAATGAGCCTCCAAGCCTTGAGTTAGGAGCCCTCTCTGAGCTCCCACAGCCTTCTGTATGTGCCTGTCACCACATTCGTCCCCCTAGTCATTTGTATAGCTGGCTCCTTGGGAAGGGCCATTTAAAAGGCATTTTCTGTTCTATCTAGAAAGAGAACCAGCAAGTCACTTGAGAGAGAATCTCCTGAGTGCCTAAACAAATAAACTAACGTTTATTTCTCTCTTATGCCATTGCCCAGTGCAGGAGGGGCAGGGGAGGACCTGCGCTATGTGTCGCTCAGGAACCTGGACCCCTTCCACACAGGTGCCTGGAGACCTCTCCATACAGCAGGTGGGTGAAGGAAGAGAACAAGGATCACATTTCCCCGGCCACAACCCAGTCATCGAGCCACACCTAGCTTCAGGGGAGTCTGGACGTGGAGTTGAGCTCCACACTCAGAAAGAAGAAAAGGACAGGATTATTGGTGAACATTAGCATTTCCTGCCGTACCTGGCAATGTTTACCCAGCAAGATTTTGTTCATTTGATTAGTTTAACCTTGGGAAGGAGAAACCTGATCAGTAGTAGCAAGGAAAGTAAGCAGAGAAGGCCCCTTCAGACTCCCTTTGTTGTTGCTGCGGCTACCCCCGCTGCCCCCCTCCAAGCCGCTAGCAGCCCCCCCCACCCCAACACCAGCATCTCCTATTCGAGGTGGGACCTCCTGCCTTAGAGAGCATGGTTTGACTCCTGGTTCCTTGTGATGACCTGAAACACAGCAGAACCAGGCCTCCTCACATACCCACTGCTAAGTATTCAGGGAGTCCCACTGGGTTCCTAGAGGAGAGCAGGAGGGAGTTAGAAAATTACATTCCAGGACACCACTGGGGAGAACCATGTCAGCAGCCCAAGCTATAAGGTCAGACCCTTTACTTAGATCCGTTGCTCTTTTTTCCTTAACTCTGAGCTACTCAGAGGCAGAATGTCTCTGCAGGACCAGGGGCCAAATCTGGCATGGAAGGGCCATGAATCTAGCTCTTCCCCAAACCACACCCTTCCAGAACCTGCTCTGGGAAAACTGGGTCCGGTTAGCTAGGATGACCAGACCCCAAGGACAGGCCAAGGAAACACTCATTCCACACCTGGCTCTATTTTCCAGATGAGTCACCAGAGGACACAACTCTGGACGTGTTCCTAAATCCAGTCCCCTTGGTTATTGCCCGCTAAGGGTGTGTCAAAACCAGAGTTATTGGCCAAAATACAAATTGGAACATGGGTGGGAATTACCTAATCCTGCATGAAGAGAAGACACTTAGTAACCCCCGGATCGGGTAGGTTTTGTTCATTAAGTCATTTAATCTCATAAGGATAGTATAAAGGTGATATTTTGATTCCCATCTTGCAAATAAAATCACAGAAGTTCAGCAAATGCAAGTAATTTTCCCAAGGTCATCCAGCCAGAGAACGGTTACTTTGAGATTTTGAACTCAGATCCTTCTTCGAACCTGCTGTCTTCTCTCATACCACGATGCTGGCCTCCCCCCACCACCAGAAGGAGCAAGGAGGGAGCCCCAGCTGAGGAGCAAGGAGGGAGCCCCAGCACTACTGAGAAAGGCAAAGGGCTTGGGCACTGCTGAAGGAAAAACCAATGTGTGACAACAGGAGGGTAAGGTACGAGGAAAGAGCCTTAGCAAAGGTTCCAGGGTTTAGCACTTCCCCACGTCTCATTTTATCTAATCCTCACAACAGCCCATCTAAGAGGTGTAATTATCTCCATTTCACAGAGCAGGGAACTGGACACAGAGAAGCGAAGTAGTTGAGCCAAATTTACAAACTATGATAGCAGAGCCGAGATTGAAACTCAGTTTACCTGGCAGGAGACCAGCTGAAGAGCCCACTGCCTAGGCCATGCCCCCTGACACTCTTGGACAGATCATATAAAACCCAAGACCCTGGCTGCTGACCCAGAAGGATCCGTGAGGACAAAATGCCGAGTACATCTGGTGAGAGCCCGGCCCTCATCAGCATCTCTGGAACCCAAGATGCTGTATCCCTGGAAACACTCCTCAGAGCAACGGTATTTGGGAAGGGGGGCCTTGGGGAAAAGGCCAGACACATCCTGTCTCCTCTTCTTGCCCCAGGCCCTACCTCTGGGGAGGCCATATGGAAACACTTGGCCTTCCCCTTGCTGCCTCCCTCTTCTGCTGCCCTCAGCCCCGAGCCCACGGTGTACTCTACTTTAAGAGGATAAAGCTGTAAAGACAAACAAGGAATAAAATTCGACAATACATAAACCCCAAGTGACAAGAATTGCTATCGTCAAAGAGACCGCCTGTCATCTGAGCTAGCTAAACTCTTGTCTCTTTTGCTAGTCCTGGTTTAAACAGCACCTTCTTGAAGAAGCCACTCGCTGGAAGGAACCCCCCTCTCTCCCTGCCTGTACTCTGTTGCCCGGTTACTTTAGATTTATTGTCCTCGTCTCGGAGACCGATCACACCTCCTCACTAAATTACAACCCTACTGAAAGCAAGGACCATGCCTTCTTTGCAATAATAAAAGTAAACTAATAAAATTTCTAAAAAATCTTTTTAAAAAGGCGGGGCATGCCTGGGTGGCTCAGTGGGTTAAGCCTCTGCCTTTGGCTCATGTCATGATCCCAGGGTCCTGGGATCAAGCCCCACATCAGGCTACTTGCTCAGCGGGGAGTCTGCTTCGCCCTCTCCCTCTGTGTTCTCTCTCTCTCTCTCTCTCTCTCTCTCTCTCAAGTAAATAAATAAATAAAATCTTAAAAAAAGGAAACTAATAGCCATCATTGGTTGGGTGCTCATTATGCCCTATATGCTTTACATTTATTGTCTCCTCGACTACTCATGATGCTCTACATTTGTTTCACCCGTTTGGAAACTCGTGTTCGGAAAGATCACCCACGGGGCCAGCATCCAAACCCAGATCCAAGACTGGACCCTTTCCAAGGCATGACAATGCACCAAACATTTATTGAAACATTTGTTTAGTACTTGTGAGTTCATGGGTTCCAACACCACCACCTGTGTGTCAAATACGGGTGAAGATGAGAACGTATCAATTTGCTGTTGCTGCATAATAATCTGCCTCAACCCTCAGCGGCATGAAACAGCAATCATTTTACCTGCTCCTGAACCTGACGCTCAGAAACTCTGGCAGGGCTCCCTGGGGACCTCTCCCTTCTGCTCCACATAGTATCTTTTTTTTTCCCCCTTCCTTGTGGTCTCTCTATATGGATATTCTGGGCTTCTTTACACAACAAGTATGTTTCCCTCCAAGTGAAAGCAAAAGCTTTCTTAAAAGTCTTCTTAAATTTCAGAATGTCAGTTCTGCTGCATTTTACAGACCAAAGAAAGTCACGGTCCAATCTAGATTCTACCCTAGAGGGTAGAAAAATGGACCCCAGTCCCTGTTGGGAGGAGCAGTAAGGTCACATCGCGAAGGGTTGTGGACCTAGGAGACATCATCCAATGAAGACCTTTTTTTTTTTTTTTTTTTAGCAATCTACCAGATACAAATGATGGATTCTGATCAGAGCACAGAGCTCTGGAATTATCTGCTCTCCTAAAGAAATGGAGAAAATGCCAATCTGATCTGGAAATTGGAGCACATCAGGAAATCAGAGCTGCATCAGACCCAGAACGTCTCACGGATTTTCTCATTCCCAGCTTGGGTTTGCCATGATAATCATCACATGAACTTCACAAAGTTATCCACAAACATTACCACTTGTACAGAATAGAATGGTCTCTAATTTAAGTCTTCTTGCCAACCAGGACTTTGTGGCAGCAGGGACAACACGATGAAGGGACAGCAGCTGCCCCTGTGGGGCAGAAACCATCACCGGCACTTCCAGGGCCCCACAGGCCATAAGGCAGAAAGCAGGAACCACTGGCCCTGGAAGAAATTCAACTTGCCCCCTGAGCTGCTCTCTCCAGATCTGGAGCACTTAAAGTGGACCTTTCACTATCTGGAAATTTTACCATGTGGAAAATTCCTTGATGGGGCAGGAACTGGAAGAGAGAGGGGCTATCAGAGGAGATGATTCAAATCCACCAGTTAGGGCCAGGAGAACCACAGCCTGTCCTTACTCAGCCTGCTGATCAAGAGCAGACGTTTACCCTCAATCCTCTCTTGAATGTGTGTGACAACCTTTTCGAGTCAGTCACACAGTGAATTGTATGAGCTGCTAACAGACATGGGTCGCATCTGGGGTGGAGGTCGGGAGAGAATAAAGGGGCTCTTCTTAAAGATATGAGCCGAGCGCAAGGAGACTGACCAGGAGTCATGCTATGCCCTGGGGTCCAGAGCAGCCTGGCTCCCTGGAACTTAGCCATGGTCTCCTGACTGGGAGAAAACCCTGTCATGTCCCCTCCACGCACCCGCATCTCCGGCTGGTGCCAACCATTGACTGGATCCAACCAGAGGCCAAAAGGCACAGAACCTAAAGACGCCATCTTTGAGGTCCCCTTCCCAAAGCCCAAGGCGAAGGAGAGAAGAGAATGGGGCTGGGAGGTCGAATGGCAGAGGACACAGCATACGGCCCCTCTGCTCAACAGCCCACCCCAGGCTGTTCCTAAAGATCGCTCCCTGTCCTGCCTAACTTGACAGTCTTTAAAATCCAGTTCACCCAATCCCACATTTGCAGGGAAGAAGAAGGCTAGTACCCAGAGATGGTCCAGAAGACCCCCCTCTGCAGCTCAGCCCTCTGATCTATAAATTTATAAGAACATGGGTTTCCTGGAGTTGCTGTGTGCATGAATGCATTTGGTCCTTATAAAGTATAAAGCTGTTTACAGATATGCTCTACCCTATGGGACGGGGGAGGAGGGCCATGGATACAAAGCCACAACCCCAGGGAAAGACAGTCTTGGCCAGTTCCACTGGACCCGTCACAGCACGCACGTCCCTCCTCAACTAAAGGTCAAGGCAAGCTCCCAGGTCCCCCATGGCCACTTCTGGTCTGACGTGTGCCGCCAGCAAGGAGTCCGGCCAGGCCCACGGCATCAGGGATGACAACCTGGGAGGGCGTGGGGAAGTCAGTCCCTCAGCAGTGTGACTGATGAGCTGGAGATACGTGAACGTCATCTGAGTTTTTGTTTGAGGAACATGTTTCTCTCCAGAGAGGCCCATGGGAGCGTTTAAATCCACAAGGTTTATTTAGGGGCATAGGAAGTCAGTCGAGGATGCCAGAGAGCGCCGTTCCCCAGTGAGTAGCCTCACAGAGGCTGCTGGCCAGGGGGAGTGGAGCGCCGGCCGAGCCAAACGCTGTCCCTCTTCCTCCTCAAAGGGCCCTTGCCAGACTCTCGGCAAAAATGGCTCCAGAATTTACGAGGCCAAAAGAGGCTCTTAAATAATTTTTATTTTATTTTTAAAAGAAATTGGAAGAGGGTAGCAGGAATGGTGATATCCTCTTCGGATGGGGTGAGGCAGCATGAAAGCCCATGGAAGCAGGCACGGAGACCGTTCCCGTGTGCAGGCCCATTTTACTCAGAAAAGAGGGCAGACTTCTGCTCTTCTTTTCCTGTGGCCCCGAAGATGATGTCCAGAGCTCTTTCAGCCAGCATCTCAGGACCTCCCAGCCGATTTCTACACGTGCATTTCCCCACTCTAGGCCTCGCTCGCAGGCTCACAATCCTGGCCTCATGGGGTGGTCAGATGCACAAGCCTCATCCAGAGCCTTCTCACCCAGGCTCCATCCCTCCCTGAACCATGTGTCTTTGGCCAAGGTGTTCAGCCTCCCTGACTCAGGTTTCGCCACCCAGATAAATAGTGTTTGCCACAAATTCAAGGAGGTTATGCACATAAAGCCCTTAACATATTGCCTGACCACCACCCCGAAAACAAACAAACAAAACTCAGTAAATAACTGTTGATAGCAAACCAATCTCCTGGCTGTGCCATGTGCTTTGCTTCCAGAATCCTGCCTGCCCAGGCCTCCATCGATACAAGCCCACCCCAAGTTCAACATCTACAGCTGCTCCAAACACACAGGCCTCTCCCCTGGCCTTGACCTCCACTCCTCCATGAGGACTCCAGGGAACTAGTCAGCCTGAAAATATCACCACCGTGACACAAGAAATACTGCTAGGTTCAGCACCTAAAAAGCCAAGTTCAAATCCCAGCCTCTCCGATGATCTGCCACCTGACCTTCCCCAGTCACTCAGCCTCCCTGGACTCCATCCCTCTTCTCTAAAATAGGGAGACCGACCCCTTCCACTTGCCGTGGAAAGCCAGCACAATGATATATGTGGATGGACTACGTAATTCTGAATTGCCACAGAGTGTTAAAAAAAATTAACTTGTAGGGCAATACTAATATTAACCACAAAAACTTATCTTTTTGTGACCTAGTTCTGCATTTATGGTCTATAATATTTCTGCTGGAAACCCCGGTGTGCTGATTCAAATATCTAAGCCACGCCAGTTCACCGTCACTAACAAGCAGGATTTCCATGGACTCCCTGTTCTTCCCCAGGCCCCTCTCTGAAAAGTGAAGAAATAGTTTATGTTCAATGTATGTTGTTGTTCAGACAACGAAGGTTCTACTTCTCCTCTGAAGATGCTTCACAGTTTACCAGCCACTCATACATCCCAGCACCTAAGGACCCTATGGTGGACCTGAAGAGCCAGCCAGAGCTCCCCACATCAGCTGGGGCCACTGCTCTCCTTCCAAACCCAAGGGCCCAAGGCTTATGATTACATGAAAACCAGGGGGCAACCTCCTCACCTACGAAGGGCCATATGCCCATATGCCCATGGGAAATGGGATTCTTTGGAATGCCCAGTCATGTGTAAAACAATTAAACCAGGGTTCTGTAACCCTATAAAGAAAAGGATTGCTTCTTTGGTTTTATTTCTTACAAAGAGCAAATCTAGCCTTTGTCCTTTCTCTTGAGCTTACAGGCTTGAAAAACACACTGAGAGCCCCACTTACCAACTCCAGTTGTCTGTCAAATTCTCTATGTATTCTAAGCCATGTTTCTTTCATTTTAACCTTCTTGGCTGACATTTCTTAGGCAATGCCTAATGCACAAACTTCGGTAATGCTCAAACTTTGCAGTTTCTTCAAGATGGGGAAGATGTTGAGAGGAAGCAGATTTATCTGTAAGCACAAAAAGATGAGTCAACTTGTTGAATTCTACACAGCATCACGGCTGGGGTTAGAGCCTATGGCCTCTAATAGTCTAGGCTACCTAAACAATGGAAATCCTGCTCTGGGAAGAAAATAATTAAGTCTTATTGTCAAGGCTTGGCAACTGGACTGTCAATGAGAAAAATCACTAGACCCAGTTCTGCCCCTAGCTCATTGGGTAATCTTGAGTAAGTCAGTTCCCATCTCTGAGGTTTGTTTGTTGTTTAAATGAGAGGGTGTATTAGATGAAGAATAGCAAGTGCCCCACACGCTAACTCACCAAAGCCCATGCAGACGTTACTAATCGATCACAGCACCCTTCCCCAGTAGGTAGAACACAATCCAGGGCTCAGGCCATGGTTACCAGGAGGCCAAAGCCAGCACGTAAGAAAGTAAAACCTGCTTGCCATCCCTAAGCTAGATAATTTCTAAGGATTTTTACCAATCTTGACATTGTGTGATCTATAAGGGGGGAAAAAAAGACACCAAAGTGGAAATCAGGAAATGTGGGACCAAGGCACCTCGTTGCCATGGGCTTTCAGTGCCATTGAGGAAGACACACAAAATCTGGCTGTTTCCTCATCTTCACATTGAGAGTAAGAATTTTATACTTCTCTTCAAGGTCTTTGTGAAGGTGAAAATGGAGATGACAAACGTGTAAAAGAGTTTCCTGAAGTCCTCAATAAGAGTAGCACACTGACATTTCTTTTTTTTTTTTTTAAGATTTTATTTATTTGAAACAGAGAGAGAGATCACAAGTATACAGAGAGAGAGATCACAAGTATGCAGAGAGGCAGGCATAGAGAGAGAGAGGAGAAAGCAGGCTCCCCGCTGAGCAGAGAGCCCGATGCAGGCCTCGATCCCAGGACCCTGAGATCATGACCTGAGCCGAAGGCAGAGGCTTAACCCACTGAGCCACCCAGGCGCCCACACTGACATTTCTTAAGCACCGTGCTAGGTCCTCAGGTTTATTTCCTACTTCATTTTCCCATCCTCACCACTGTGAAGCTGGGTTTCTGGCATGTGAAACTGAAGGAAATCTGCAAAGTCCTCCAGAACAGTCCTGCTTCTTCCATGCCTTTGTCCCAGCCCAGAGCCTAGGGCATTCAGTAAACATTTATTGATTCTTATATGATTCTCTGCAAGAAATTGTTGGCTGCTGAGAGAGTAATTAAAGACATACTTGGGAAGGTGATGTGTAACCGTGGGACTGACATGACAGTGGTTTCAAATCCTGAGGACACTTCAGGGTGTGATCCGTGGACTCTCACCTCATGGTCCCAAGGTGACTGCTACAGCTCTAGACATCACACTCTCACAGTGTGTTTCCAAAGTAAACAATTGAGGGGGTGGCCGAGCCAGTAAGACACAGTTCTTATTGAATACTTATCTCCTTTTATCAAAAAGAGAGAATCTTTTCCTTATAACTCATTGGGTCTCATGATCATCCCTGCGTACAACGGAGGTTAGGAGTATTAGTATCTGGGAAGAAGGCAAGGAATAAGGGTTGTTAGAAATGGCCATTAGGTAGACAAGCAATGGTATCTCCCATTGGGAGCATTTCAGGTTTTCTTCACGTGTTAGTTTCAAAGTGCTACTGAAACAAATTGTTAAGAACTTCGTGGTTAACACCAGGAATTTATTATCTCACAGATCTGGAGGTCCGAAGTCCAAAATGGGTTTTAGGAGGCCAAAGTCAAGTGTCAGCAGGGCTGAATTCCTTTTGGGAGCTCTAGAGGAAAACCCATTTCCAGCCTCTACAGGCTGCCCTTTGGCCCGTGACTTGTGGCCCCTCCTCCATCTCCAGAGTCAGCAGCCCAGCATTTTCAAGACTCCCCCTGCCTCTGGCCTTTGCTCCCAACCTCACCTCTCCCTTTCTGATCTAAACTTCTGCTCCCTCTTCTGGCTTTTAAGGTCGCTTGTGAATACATGGGGTCCACCAGGATAACCTCCTCATTTTGAGGTCGTTAACTTAATCACATTTGCAAATCTCCCTTTACAATGTAGGGTAACACAGCCTCGGGTTCTGGGGATTGGGACTTAGGACATGACAAGTTCAAGGTGAGGGGAGCCCTTATCTGGTTTGTCATACCTCACTTGATTTCTTGCGAACCGCTTCTTCCTGAACACAGGCTAACTGCTCCTGAAGGAAGGCTGAAAACAAGATGAACTGCAGATTTCAGAAACTTTATACATCTGCCCGCTTAAACAACAGTGGTCAACCTTCAAGAGAAAGACAGAGAGGCTAGTTCAGGCCATTGTCCATCTTGGCAAGCTTTCCACCCAGCCGGGGAGAAGAGATACACAAGACAAATTTGGAAACCAAAAGAAATGCCCTTCCTGGGTGGAAGAAAATATTATTTTTTAAACTATCCAACAGCACCCCCAAGTGCCAAGAGGCAGGAAGAAACAAGAAGGGCTTCCTTGGACAAATTCTTTGCCAAAGAATTTTATTTAGCCTGACCATTCTCAGCTTGGTTGCTCCTCAAAGCTGCCAGGCACAGATGCCCAGGCCCAGCCTCAGAGATGAGAAGCAAGTGATATAAGGTTGGGCTCAGATGGGAGAAAAGTTGAAAACATCTCCAGGTGATTGTGTGTTCAGCTAGAACCACTGAATTCAGTCGAGCACTGTGTGCTGTACTGTGTGCTGTACCTAACCTCTCTGTGCCAGACTCCACAGCTGTATTCCAAGTCCCTGCCTTATACGGTATGAAGAGCATTACGTGATATAATCCACAGAAAACATTTAGTATGGTGTCCAGAACAAAATCAGCATACAGCAAGTGCTGGGGGTTCCTAGCACATTCCAGGGATAGCAAATACATGACCCACATGCCACAGTGCCCTGCCACCTGTGGCAGACATCACTGACGGATCTGAATCCGAACAAGCTTCCGTATTCTTCTCAATCAGGTTTCCACATGGAGAAGCACGGGGATCCAATCTGACGGGCAAACTACCTCTGCCGTTTTCATTGAAGGGAACTGAGACCCAGGAGGACCAAGCTCGCTGGATGAGCCTATGCAGAACTGGGAGGAAGGGCCACATCTTCCGGGCCAGGTGCTCTGTGCACGTGGCTTTTTGGCACACACCAACTTGCTGGCTCTGTCTCTGCCATGATGTGCTAGGCTCCCCGCTCCTTCTGGTCCGGGTTCCTAGCTATTCCTGTCTTCTCCACCACGGCCTCCTGGGTATTCTGCGGTGACAGCATGACCTCAGAGTTTCTCTGAGGGCCAGCCACCCCAGAGGACATTGTAGGAATGCACACCCAGGGATTAAAACTACTCCCACCCCCAGAGCCCTGACGCCTGCCTTTTGCTAATTGCTTGATTGTATCTGCTGCATCTCAGGTAGCTTCGCATTGATCCTGCCAGGCAGGGACTTTTTTATCCCCATTATATAGACGAGGGAAGTGAGGCTTCAGGAATTTTAGTATCTAGCTGGAAATAAAATTATTCAGAGGCAAGAGTATTCAAACCCAGGGCTGATAACAATGAGCTTGATCATACCTTTGGTTTTGCATATCCATAACTTCATGAACAGAACCATGAAAGTTTGCCATGATCCCAAAGCTTCAAGACTTCCCTCTGTCATGACTGGTACTACATTACATTGAACCTGTTCCTGTCCAGGTAAGGGTCTCCCCTGTAAGACTGAGGTCCTTCTGCCACTATTCCCAGCACACACATATGCATACTTATACATCTTTCTACCAGTTTCCTACTCATCCTTCAATTTTATGCTTATGAGTCACTCCTCCTCCTAGACTGGCAGGTGTCCCTGCTATATCCACCAATAACAACCCGTATTTCCCTGACCTCAGCACTTGTCAACATGTGGAACATGTTCTCTGACTCCAGGACCATTAATCTAGTAGTCCCCATAATATGTGAAAATTAAGAAACACTAACAAATACCGCATCTCACTCACATGTGGAATCTAAAATAGTCAGACTCATAACAGCAAAGAGTAGAATGGTAGTTACCAGGGGCTAAGGGCTGGGAAAAACAGGGAGATGCAGACCAGAGAGTATAAACTTTTAGTTATAAGATGAATAAATTCTGGAGACCTCGTGCACAGTGACCACAGCTAACAAGTCTGAATTCAGTACTTGGAATCTGCCAAGAGAGTAGATCACACACACACACACACACACACAATGAGAACTATGCGAGGTTATGGATGTGTTTACTAGCTTAACGGCAGTAATCATTTTGACATATATACATATACCAAAACATCATGTTGCATACCTTAAATATATGCAATTTTTACTTGTCGATCATCCTTCAATAAGTCTAGTCAGGAGGAAGAAATATTAAATTATACTTAGTAATAGCAGCTACCATACCGAATTTCGGTCCAGACACTCACTATACTAAACACTACGTATGTACACACACACACACACACACACACACACACACACACTTATACATAATCTCAGGCCACTTAGGTGATTATTATCACTTTTCTTATTCTGTGGTTGGTAGGGCTGGGAGCTGTCAGAGAATGGGCCTCAGAAAGGTTTGAACTCCCCAAAGCCATGCAGATATGTGGCAAAACCAGAACTTGTACCACTCTGTAGCGGCAGGGCCAAAGCTGTGGGTCGCTGTGCTCTTCCAACCCCTTCCTCCTCTTCCTTTTGAGATTTCAGCTTCTAGAAAAATTACTAGCTTGTGAACGGTTCATTGAATTCTGTCACTGGAAGTTGCCAATTAAGGAGCCAAGTGTTCCCCAAAAAGATCACATGTTGGAGATGGTGGGGGAGAAAGAAGCTTGAGGGATTCTTCCCAGGTCCCAACGCTGAGAAGGGACGGTTGAAGCAAATATATATACATTCATCCACCATCAGAAACTGAGAAAAGAGATGGTTCTGTTCCTTGCTGCCTCCCCAGAACCTGGAACAGGGCCTGGCACAGAGTAGGTGCTCAAAACCACACCTGAATGAGTGAGCAGGACTCCCATTAACCCACATCGTGACAGCACACGGGGAGCAAGGGTCACCCCAAATCACTGCTGAAAGTTCTCCAAATACAGCACAACAATCTGTTGAACGTGAACTTAAATGGTCTTTTTAAGGAACCCATGTATCCTTTTTTTTTCTTAGATCTTCCCTAGAGAAATGAATAAAAGTTGTTTAATACAAAATACACTAATCATTAATTCACAGTACGTTTCCTCTTACATCACCCCTAACCATGATGATATAAAATATTCTAGTAATGAACGCACAATATATTGCATGCATCGTTTGATGAAGAACAGCTCCAGATTGCTGCCAGCTCTCTTGTGAGGGGGCGTCTGTGGGGTGGAAGGGGACAGAGGGACAGACTGGGTGGCAGAAACGGGCCAGGAGTGTGTGCAGAGATACAAACTGAAAAGCTCGGGAGATGGGACAAGAGGAGGCTCTAGCCAGAGGAAGGGATTTCCAGATGGTGGCAAGTTAGATGAGGTCTGGGACCCAGGCTCAGGGCTCTGGGGAGGAGGGCGGCTTGGGCCTTCTCAGCAGCTTGGCTGGACACAGCGAAGTGCTCCCTTGTCCCTCAGCCTCCATCACTCTGTTCTGCTGGCTCTGCCTCCCAAGTCCTTTACACTTTTTCTTAAACACTCGGCCTTTCTGCAAAGCAGTTAATCCCCCCACCCCTCCTCAGGCAGAGCTAATTCTAAACAAACTAACAAACTCTTAAAATAAGAACACACGAACTAGGAGGAGCTCTTTCTTTACTAAAGGCTGTAAAGAGAGAAGGAGATGGCTGTCTTCTGGGAATGGTTAAGGGCAGCCTTTTCCTACTCTTGACTGGACTGCCTCTTGAAGATCTATTCCATCCCGACAGTAGGTGGCGAGAACGTGCCACAGGGGCCACGAAGGGACACTTCAGCCACCAACACAGCTGTGCCCATGTCCACAAGAGGACAGTAGTGAGTGTGGTCTGAACCAAAGGTCTCACCCTGCCATCAGCTGGAGACCAGCATTAGGGAAAGCAGTATAAAAGTTCCAGCCTTGGAGAGCCAAGGGTCAACACATACATACACACACACACGCACACGCGTGCACGCACACACACACACAAATTGCAGATCCAGACTTCTTCCCTATGCCAGTGGGTCCTGCATAGGGCTCCTGGTAATAAAACCCTCGGCTCCCCTGCCGACCCAGTGATCAGAATCTCTGGGTAAGACTTAGGCATCAGTAATTTTTCCAGCACCCCAGAGTGAGAAGTCCCGCTCACTGCTGCCTCTCACCACACAGGATACAAAAGACAGAAACATTTGAGTCTCCTAGACTTTGCCAGGCTTTGTGACATTAAACGGAAAAAGTCAAGAAAATAGGAAATACAATGAGAAGTGTATATTAAACTGCGTGTAAGTCGGGGTCCCCGCAGAAACCAGCTCACTCAAACTGAGTAACTTGGAGAGAGTTAATAAAGGAATTACAGAAGTATTATCAGGACATTGAGAGGCCACAAGGAACAGCGGAGCAGCCTATGGGACATTTACCATGGACCAAAGCCAGAGAACAGAGTGGTTAATGTGTCCCACAAAGTAGCAGTACAAGGAGACAACCCAGGGAAAAAATACCCCAGACCCACTTTCCTCCGCCCTCTGAGCTCCCACCGGCTTCCACTGGGCTGACATCAACCAGCAGCCAAAGGCAGGGAAGCCATTGAGAGAGTCCCTCAAGGTCAGTTGCCACGGACAAGGAGCAGGGTGGCAAGAGACAGAGGATCAGCAAGTATACGCAATCACACACCGTTCCAACACGTGTCTGCCCGACAGAAACTGAATATGCAGTGCTGTATGGAGAACCCTATCAGATGAAAAACAACTTCACCTTAAACCCCTATGGAGAAGGAATAGACATTCTTCGCTAAGTTGAATACAATCTAGGCAGTCACCTCTGGGAAAACAGTATAGTTTTAGTTGGTCAGAAGAAGAATTTCTTTTTTTTTTTTATAAACATATAATGTATTTTTATCCCCAGGGGTACAGGTCTGTGCATCGCCAGGTTTACACACTTCACAGCACTCACCATAGCACATACCTCCCCAATGTCCATAACCCCACCCCCTCTCCCGACACCCATCCCCCCAGCAACCCTCAGTTTGTTTTGTGAGATTAACAGTCACTTATGGTTTGTCTCCCTCCCGATCCCATCTTGTTTCATTTATTCAAAAGAAGAATTTCTAAACACCCTTGTCTTTTTTCTTTTAACATAGTAATGAGCAAATTTTCTTAGAATTGGACAACAGGAAAAGGTTGTCATTAAGTACAGTACCCTAGGGTTGCAAACTTCCTGGTTAGAACTATAGAATCTCCTTTCTGAGGCTTAGAAAAAGTAAGTTCCTTATATTTATTATACAATATCTGTCTTTTCAAAGAAGTCCCACATGTTATCTCATGGAACAATGAGACAGCTCAAATACAGAGAAGTGGAAGCATTCTCGAAAGGTCAGCAAAAGAGCAGGGGAAGAGGGAGAAGGCCAGGCCCGCTGAAGCCAGCCCCCACCCCCGACCCCAGACCTCCTGTCCCCTCACCCCTGTACCGGGGTATTTACCCACCCTTAGAGGTGGAGTCAGGGGGTTATAGGTAAGAACTCAGCAAAACAGTGGCTCAGTCAGTTAAGCATCCAGCTCTTGATTTCGGCTCAGGTCATGATCTCAGGGTCTTGAGATCAAGCCTCACACCGGGCTCTGTACTGAGTGTGAAGCTTGTTTAAGATTCTCCCTTTCGGGGTGCCTGGGTGGCTCAGCAGGTTAAAGCCTCTGCCTTTGGCTCAGGTCATGATCTCAGGGTCCTGGGATCGAGCCCCGTA
>NW_022631103.1:339558-555801 GCF_010015895.1 Lontra canadensis | reverse complement strand
TGCTTGTGATCTCTGTCAAATAAATAGATAAAATCTTAAAAAAAAAAAAAAAGATTCTCCCTTTCCCTCCTCCCTTTCCTTCCCTCTGCCTTCCCCACCCCCACTCATTGCACACTCCCTCTCTCTCTCCAAAAAAAAAAAAAAAAACTCAGCAAAACAGAGTCCTAGGTCTAACATGGCCTCACCAGGTGAGCTTGAGCCAGTCACCTCCCTTCTTTGGGCCACAGTTTCCCCAATCCTAACATGAGAGAGTTGGACTAGACTTGTAGCTATTAAGCATTTTTAGCCAGAGGATTTTTTTTTTTTCCCTAACAAAACCTTATTTGGCAACCACCCATTTAACAGACTTAGCAGCTCTGTTTGTTAGGGCAGAACCCCTCTTACCCTGTCGCTAAGGAAATCTTAGAGGGCTTTTCAAATCCCTTCCAGGCCTATGTTCTACAAAATATTAGTTCCAGGAGATAGTAGTATAAGCCTTTGGGGAAAGGAGGGAGACAAGGAGACAAGGTCACACACTTGATCAGTCAAGTCCAGCAAATTTCTTTACTGCAGGAATTTTCAGGGTCTCTAAGATGTCACTCTCCAAGCTGGCGATGTAACTTATAGTTGGGGAAAAGGTGATCTAAACAAGTGTCTCTCGATCTTTTCTTAACATAATCCGCAATCAGAAATACGATTTATGTCACAACCACACATATACACGTGCGCACACAGGGACAAGTTTCACAGAACAATATTCATCTTTACTGCCCTCTTCTATTTTATTTCCTTTTTCATATGTCTAAAGCCTGGGTGGGAAGGTCCATGAGCATCCGTGTGTGTGTGTGTGTGTGTGTGTGTGTGTGTGTGTGTCATGAAGCAAAATGGATTTCACCCTGGAGGCTCCAGTCAGAAATGTTTAGGGACGGCTGTCTTGGCCACTGTCCGCTCAGTGACTCCAGCCATGCAGGCCGCCGGCTGCTTGTGGGTCTCTGAGGCACAAATTAACGGATTCTTTTTAGGGCCTTAAACATGGGAGCCTCTGTGCCTCTCCTCACAGCTGATTTGGGCCAAAGAATGTGGGCAGGATGGAGCGAAGAAAGTTGGCACTGCCCTCGTCTAGGAGGTACAGCTCAGGAACAAGGAGGGAGTTTGTTTCAAGGGCTGCCAATCCCGCCTCATTCACAGGCACTAAATTCATTCAGCCTCCACCAACCCGCAGGCATCCCCTCTCAGCCCTCAGGGCCTGCCAGCCACTTCTACAAGGGGGTAGTGTCGGATCTGGGCAGCTCTCCCTGCCTGATGTGATGGGCATTCAGGTCGCCTGTGAGAATCGGAAATGGAGTCACTCTTGTCTGTTGAAAAACAACATCCTTCCCCCCATAACCCCATGTGCTCCTTGCTCCCACCCCCACCCTTGGGGGGACCCAGGAAACAAACCAATCTTGAGATGTGCGTCCATCATGGGAAAGGGTGCTGGCTGGCCGGCCTCCCTGTGCGGGTCCCAAAGGGTCGCCATTCCTCCCTCTCTTTCACCCAGGCTCCTTCCTCCTTACTCTGCAAGGGCTGCCTTTCCAGAATGAGCCACCGCCCTGAGCAAAGGGGTGGAGAGAAGAAGAAGGAAAGGAAAGAAATCCTACCTTGCACCAAGCAGCACCTGGGTACCTTACATCTAATCTCAGATGTTCCCCATTTTATAGAGAGGACATAATGGGACTTAGAGAGGGTGTCACTCAAGCCTGAAGGAGGCCTGGGTTCAAGACCTACTAAGCTTGGGTGGCAGGGATAGCAGATCAAATGGGTGAGTGGAGGGCAGTCTTAAGCTTAGGGGAAATGACCAGCTGCTTACAGAATGAAGTCCCAAAGAGTCTACGTGTGGGCAGCCGAATACAGACACATTGGGAGTCCCCAGCTGAACACCAGCAATGGGGACAATGGTGTATAGAGCGCCCATTTTGTAACCACACAGATTCAGGGGTGTTTTATTTACTGGTCTGTTTTTTAGAGCAAGGTTACATTCACAGCAAAGCTGAGCAGAATGTACAGAACTCTCACATGCTCCTGCCACACACAGCCTACCCCACCACCCTCCTCAACATCTCCCACCAGAGTGGTACATTTGTTTCGATGCTGCACCTACACACAGACACATGATTATCACCTCAGGTCAGTGGTTTACATTAGAAGTCACTTTTTGTGTTGTACATTCTATGAATTTTGGCAAAGGTATAATGGCATATACTCACGAACTATTACATGATTTCCTATGGAATAGTTTCACTGCACTAAAATCCCACATACTCCTCCTTATTCTTCCCTCCCTTTCTCTCCCTCACATCTCTGACAACCACCAATTTTTTTACTTCCTTTATTTTTTCTATTAATGAGACTAAATTCATTGAAACTCTTAAAAAGCAAGTATCTAGCCCCAGATGTTTTTGTTGGACAATTCTGCCAAATGCTTAAGGAAGAATTAACACCAGCTTTTCATAATCTCTTCCAGAAAATAGACAAGGAGGGCATACCTCTCAGTTCATTTTATGAAGATAATATTACTCTGATACCAAAACCAGACAAAGCCACTACCAAAAAAAAAGAAAAGAAAACCACAGGTCAAAATCACTTATGAATATAGATGTAAAATCCTTAACAAAATAGCAAATATAATTCAGTACATATTAAAAAGAATTATATACCATGCCCAAGTACGATTTATTCCAGGGATGCAAGAATGGTTCAATATTCAAAAGTCTACTGTGTTAGGATAAAGAAGAAAAATCCCATGACCATATCAATCAATGGGGAAAAATCTTTTGATACAATTCGACACTCATTCATGATAAAACTCTGAGAAAAAAATAAAAATAGAAGTAAACTTCTCAACTTGCCAAGATCATCTATGGAAAAAAAGACTGCTAACATTATACATAAGATCAGAATCAAGGCAAAGATGTAAGTTCTAACCATTCTTACTCAACATCTTCCTGGACCTTTTAGCCTGTCCAATAATAAGACTAGAAAAGGAAATAAAAGGGATATAGACATAAGAAGAAGTAAAACTGTCTCTATTCTAAGATGACATCATTGGCTATGCAGAAAATCCCCAAAGTCCTCAAAAAAAAAAAAAACTTTAACTCCTAGAATAACTAAGTTCAGAAAGATTGTAAGATACAAGATAATCATACTAAAATCAATTATATTTGTATAAGCTAACAAATTAAAAATAAAATACCACTTACAATTACTCAAAAAGCTAATAACTCAGTATAAATCTAACAAAATGTGAAGAAGACTGGTATGCTAAAAATTACAAAATGATGATGAAAGAAATCAAAGAAGATACAAATGAGAGGCATAGAGAGTTCCTGGATTGAAAGATTGGACAGGAGGGGAGGAAAAAGATGGCAGAGGAGTAGGAGACCTAAATATTGTCAGGTCCCAGGAGTTTAGCTAGATAGTTATCAAACAAGCCCAAATACCTACAAACTCAAGAGGAGATAGAAGAGAAGAAGAGCAGCAATTCTAGGAACTGAAAGCGACCACTTCCGGAAGTGAATCCAGAGAAGTGAATCCAAAAGAAGGGCAGAGAAGTGAATCCAAAGCAACGGGAAGATAGACCATGGGGGGAGGGGCTGGCTCCTGGCAGTAGAGCAACAAAGCACAAAATCAGAACTTTTAGAAGTCTGCTCCACTGAGGGACATCATTCCAGAGGCTAAGTGGGGGTAGAGCCCTCACAGAGACAATGTGGTCTCGGGTCCCACGGGGTCACAGAAGGATTGGGGGTGTCTGATGTGGCAGAGCTCCCAGGTATCAGAGCGGGGAAGCCAGCTGCAGAGAAAGAGCCAAAGAGTGGGTTCTCATTTTGGGATTCCCTTAAACCATGATCTGAGTCACAATTGGGCCACTGGTCTTCAAGCAGGGATCCCACAAGTGGCAGATCTGGGGAGACTCACCTTCCTCCCCCAGGAGGGGCAACATGGGAGCACACTGCAGGAATCTGCTGGGTTTAGAGACCGCAAACAGGGCCATGCACCAGAGACGGAAATGCTCAGTCACAGGCCAGATGAGCTCGGAGCATGGCCAGAGACCAGGGAGACAGGAGGGATTGACTGCTTTTCTCCAAGGGAATGCTGAGGAATGTGGCCCAGAGCTCTTGGCTCCTCCAGCGCTGGAGATTGGGAGGCCGTGATTTTCATTCCTGTCCTTCAGAGTTCTACAGAAAGCATTCAGGGAACAAAAGCTCCAGAGACTGAACCCAAGCAGATTACTTAGCCTAGCTCCTGGTAAGGGCACTGCAATTCCACCTCAGGTAAAGACTTTTGAGAATCACTGCAACAGGTCCCTTCTCCAGAAGATCAGCAAGAACATCCAGCCAAGACCAAGTTCACTGATCAATGAGAACTGTAGAACTCCAGAGCTAGGGGAAAGCAACACATAGAATTCATGGTTTGTTCCCCATGATCCTTTAGTCTTTCAAAGTTAAAGTTTTTAAATTTTATTTTTCCTTATTCTATTTTTTTAAATTCTTCCTCTTTCCTATTTTAACATCTTTTTATTTTATCTTATGAATACATTTTTTAAAATCTTTTTTTTTAAGATTTTATTTATTTACTTGAGAGAGTAAGAGAGAGTGCATGAGAGGAGAGAGGGTCAGAGGGAAAAGCATACTCCCTGCTGAGCAGGGAGCCCAATGCGAGACTCGATCCTGGGACTCCAGGATCATGACCTGAGCTGAAGGTAGTTGCTTAACCACCTGAGCCACCAAGATGTCCCTAAAAATCTTTTTAAATTTTCATTGTTATAGTCAAATTTTATCCCTTCATTGTATTTAACCTTATTTTTTGTATACATACAGGGTTTTTTTCTTATAAAATTTTGGGATACAGCTTCTTCTAATAGATCAAAATATACCGTAAATCTAGTGCATGGCTTTGTTCTAGTCTCCAGCCTGATCATATTCTTTCCTCCTTTCTTTTTCTTTTTTCCAAGCAACTTCTTACCTTATCAATTTCTTTTTTAGAATCTTTTTAAATTTTCATCTTTACAGTCATATTCCATCCCTTCATCACATTTACCCTTATTTTTGTATATATAAGATTTTCTTTCTTTAAAATTTTGGGAGGTAGTTTCTTCTAACAGACCCAAATCAAATAACCCAAAATCAAGTGTGTAGCTCTGTTCTATTTACCAGTCTAATACATTTTTTTTTCTTTATTCCCCTTTTTACCCCCCTGGTTTTGGGTCATTTCTGGTTTGGTTAGTGTATATTTTTCTGGGGTCATTGCTACCCTTTTAGCATTTTGTTCTCTCATTCATCTATTCTTATCTGGATTAAATGACAAGGTGGAAAAACTCACCATAAAAAAAAAAACAAGAGGCAGTACCAATGGCTAGGGACCTAATCAATATGGACATTAGTAATATTTCAGAACTAGAGTTCAGAATGATGATTATCAATGTTCTAGCTGGGCTTGAAAAAAGCATGGAAGATATTGGAGAATCCCTTTCTAGAGAAATAAAATCCCTTTCTGGAGAAATAAAAGAACAAAAATCTAACAAAGTTGAAAATTTAAAAAGCTATTAATGAGGTGCAATAAAAAATGAAGGCTCTTACTGCTATGATAAATGTGGCAGAAGAGAGAATTAGTGATATAGAAGATGAAATGATGGAGAATAAAAGTGCTGAGCAAAGAGAGACAAACAACTACTGGACCACTAGGGGAATATTCAAGAGATAAGTGATGCCATAAGATGAAACAATATTTGAATAATTGGGATCCCAGAAGAAGGAAGAAAGAGATGGGTAGAAGGTATATTGGAACAAGTTGTAACAGAGAATTTCCCTAGTTTGGCGAAGGGAACAAGCATCAAATCCAGGAGGCACAGAGAATCCTCCTCAAAATCAATAAAAATAAGTCCACACCCCATCATCTAATAGTAAAACTTACAAGTCTCAGTGACAAAGAGAAAATCCTGAAAGCAGATCGGGACAAGAAGTCTGTACCATACATTGGTAGAAATATTAGATTGACATCAGACCTATCCACAGAGGTCTGGCAGGCCAGAAAGGACTGGCATGATATATTCAGAGCACTAAACAAGAAAAATATGCAGCCAAGAATACTATATCCACCTAGGCTATCATTGAAAATAGAAGGAGAGATAAAAAGCTTCCAGGACAAACAAGAACTAAAATAACTTGCAAACACCAAGCCAGCCCTACAGGAAATATTGAAAGCGGTCCTCTAAACAAAGAGAGAGCCTAAAAGTAAGAAGCCAGAAAGGAACAGAGACAATATACAGTAACAGTCACCTTACAGGCAATATAATGGCATTAAATTCATATCTTTCAAAAGTTACCCTGAATGTAAATGGGCTAAATGCCCCAATCAAAAGACACAGGGTATCAGAATGGATTAAAAAAACATGACCCATCAATATGCTATCTACAAGAAACTCATTTTAGGTCCAAAGACACCTCCAGATTTAAAGTGGGGGGGTGGAAAACAATTTACCACACTAATGGACATCAAAAGAAAGCTGGGGTGGCAATCCTTATATCAGGTAAATTAGATTTTAAGCCAAAAACTATTAATAAGAGATGAGGAAGGACACTATATCATACTTAAAGGGTATGTCCAACAAGTATATCTAACAATTTTAAATATCTATGCCCCTAACATGGGAGCAGCCAACTATATAAACCAATTAATAACAAAATCAAAGAAACACATCGACAAAAATACAATAATAGTAGGGGACTTTAACACTCCCCTCGCTGAAATGGACAGATCATCCAAGCAAAAGATCAACAAGGAAATCAAGTCTTTAAATGACACACTGGACCAGATGGACATCACAAATATATTTAGAACATTCCATCCCAAAACAACAGAATACACATTCTTCTCTAATGCACATGGAACATTCTCCAGAATAGATCACATCCTGGGTTACAAATTGGGTCTCAACTGGTACCAAAAGATTGGGATAATTCCCTGCATATTTTCAGACCACAGTGCTTTCAAACTAGAACTCAATCACAAGAGGAAAGCTAGAAAGAACTCAAATACATGGAGGCTAAAGAACATCCTACTAAAGAATGAATAGGTCAACCAGGAAATTAAAGAGGAATTTTAAAAATTCATGGAAACAAATGAAAATGAAAACACAACTGTTCAAAATCTTTGGGACACAGCAAAGGAGGTCATGAGAGGAAAGTATATAGCAATACAAGCCTTTCTCAAAAAAACAAGAAAGGTCTCAAATACACAACCTAACCCTACACCTAAAGGAGCTGGAGAAAGAACAGCAAAGAAAACCTAAACTCAGCAGGAGAAGAGAAATAATAAAGATTAGAGCAGAATTCAATGAAATAGAAACCAAAGGAACAGTAGAACAAATCAATGAAACTAGGAGCTGGTTCTTTGAAAGAATTAATAAGATTGATAAACCCCTGGCCACACTTACCAAAAAGAAAAGAGAAAAGACCCAAATTAATAAAATCATGAATGAAAGAGGAGAGATCACAATCAACCCCCAAGAAATACAAACAATAGTAAAAACATTTTATGAGCAACTATACACCAGCAAATTTGACAATCTGGAAGAAATGAATGCATTCCTAGAGACATATAAATTACCAAAACTGAACCAGGAAGAAATAGAAAACCTGAACAGACCCATAACCATCAAGGAAACTGAAGCAGTCATCAAAAATCTCCCAACAAACAAGAGCCCAAGGCCAAACAGCTTCCCAGGGGAATTCTACCAAACATTTAAACAAGAATTAATACCTATTCTCCTGAAAGTGTTCCAAAAAATAGAAATAGAAGGAAAACTTCCAAACTCATTTTATGAGGCCAGCATTACCTTGATCCAAAAACCAGACAAAGACCCCATCAAAAATGAAAATTACAGACCAATATCCTTGATGAACATGGATGCAAAAATTCTCACCAAAATACTAGCTAATAGGATCCAACAGTACATTAAAAGGATTATTCATCATGACCAAGTGAGATTTATTCCTGGACTGCAAGGTTGGTTCAACATTCACAAATCAATCAATGTGATACAATACATTAATAAAAGAAAGAACAAGAACCTTATGATACTCTCAGTAGATGCAGAAAAAGCATTTGACAAAGTACAGCATCCTTTCTTGATCAAAACTCTTCACAGTGTAGGGATAGAGAGTACATACCTCAATATCATCAAAGCCATCTATGAAAAATGCACAGTGAATATCATTCTCAATGGGGAAAAACTGAGACCTTTTCCCTTAAGGTCAGGAACATGGCAGGGATGTCCACTATCACCACTGCTATTCACTTTAGTACTAGAAGTCCTGGCCTCAGCAATCAAACAACAAAAAGAAATTAAAGGCATCTGAATCTGCAAAGAAGTCAAACTCCCACTCTTTGCAGATGATATGATGCTTTATGTGGAAAATCCCAAAAACTCCACTTGAAAACTGCTAGAACTTATACAGGAATTCAGTAAAGTGTCAGGATATAAAATCAATGCACAGAAATCAGTTGCATTTCTATACACCAACAACAAGACAGAAGAAAGAAAAATTAAGGATTCAATCCCATTTACAATTGCACCCAAAACCAGAAGATACCGAGGAATAAACCTCACCAAAGAGGCAAAAAATCTGTACTCAGAAAACTATAAAGTACTCATGAAAGATTTTGAGGAAGACACAAAGAAATGGAAAAATGTTCCATGCTCATGGATTGGAAGAACAAATATTGTGAAAATGTCTATGCCACCTAAAGCAATGTACACATTTAAAGCAATCCCTATCAAAATGCCATAAATTTTTTTCAAAGAAATGGAACAAATAATCCTAAAATTTATATGGAACCAGAAAAGACCCCAAGTAGCCAGAGGAATGTTGAAAAAGAAAACCAAAGTTGATGGCATCAAAATTCCAGACTTTAAGCTCTATAACAAAGCTGTCATCATCAAGACAGAATGGAACTGGCACAAAAACAGACACAAAGATCAAGGGAACAGAATAGAGAGCCCAGAAATGGACCTTCAACTCTATGGTCAACTAATCTTCCACAAAGCAGGAAAGAATATCCAAAGGGAAAAGCACAGTCTCTTCAATAAATGTACTGGGAAAATTGGACAGCCACATGCAGAATAATGAAACTGGACCATTTCCTTATACCACACACAAAAATAGACTGAAAATGGATGAAAAACCTCAATGTGAGACAGGAATCCATTGAAATCCTTGAGGAGAACACAGGCAGTAACCTCTTCGACCTCAGTCACAGCAACTTCTTCCTAGAAACATCGCCAAAGGCAAGGGAAGCAAGGGCAAGAATGAACTATTGGGACTTCATCAGGTCAAATCTTTTGCACAGCAAAGGAAACAGTCAACAAAACCAAAAGACAATTGACAGAATGGGAGAAGATATTCACACATGACATATCAGATAAAGGGTTAGTATCCAAAATCTATAAAGAACTTATCAAACTCAACACCCAAGGAACAAATAATCCAATCAAGAAATGGGCAGAAACATAAACAGACATTCCAGCAAAGAAGACATCCAAATGGTCAACAGACACATGAAAAAAATGCTCAATATCCCTCAGCATCAGGGAAATACAAATGAAAACCACAGTGAGATAATCACCTCACACCAGTCAGAATGGCTAAAATTAACTAAAGTCAGGAAACAACAGATGTTGGCAAGGAAGGGGAGAAAGGGGAACCCTCCTACACTATTGGTGGGAATACAAGCTGGTGCAGCCACTCTGGAAAACAGCATGGATGTTCCTCAAAAAGTTGAAAATAGAGCTACCCTACGACCCTGCAATCGCACTACTGGGTATTTACCCTAAAGATACAAATGCAGGGATCCAAAGAGGCACATGCACCCAAATGTTTATAGCAGCAATGTCCACAATAGCCAAACTATGGAAGGAACCTAGATGTCCATCAACAGATGAATGGATAAAGAAGATGTAGTATATATATATAATGGAATACTATGCAGCCATCAAAAGAAATGAAATCTTGCCATTTGCAATGACATGGATGCAACTAGAGGGTATTATGCTGAGCAAAATAAGTCAATCAGAAAAAGACAATTTTTGTATGATCTCTCTGATATGAGTAATTTAAGAGGTAAATCAGGGAAAAAATGAAACAAGATGGGATCAGGATACCCGTAAGAGACTCTTAATCTCAGGAAACAAACTGAGGGTTGCTGGGGGGTAGAGTGGGAGAGATAGGGTGGCCAGTTTTTGGACATTGGGGAGGGTATGTGCTATGGTGAGTGCTTGGAAATGTGTAAGCCTGATGATTCACAGACCTGTACCCCTGGAGCAAGTAATACATTATATGTTAATTAAAAAAGAAAAAGAAAGATTGGACATAGTAAAAATGTCAGTCCTTCTCAAATTAATCTCTAAGTTGAATGTGATTCTCGTCTGAGTTCTTTTTTGTAGATCTGGAGAAGCTTATTCTAAAATTTATTTGGAAACAAAGGAACTAGAATAGCTAAGACAATCTTGAAAAAGAATAATATGGGAGGAATCAGACTCCCTGCTTTTGAGATTTATTCTGTAACTACAGTAGTGAAGACTGTGGCATTGGTAGGGGGAATAGACACATAGATCAATGTAACAGAAGACAGAACCCAAAAATAGATCCACACAAACACCCAAATACAAAAGTCAACCAATAGAAGAAGAATGGCCTTTTCAATAAATGACTCTGGGGTAATTAAACATCCAAAGAAGCAGGAAAAAATGAACCTCAACCTGAATCTCACACCTTCTACAAAAGTGACCTCAAATGGATTACAGGCTGTGATGTAAAGTGTAAAGCTATAAATCTTGGTGAAAAAAAAAAACAATAAGAAAAAATGTTCAAGATCCATAAAAGAAAAATGGAAAAAAAAGGTACTTCGTAGATACTAAAACGTTTTGCTCTCTGAAAGACCCTGTTAAGAGGAGAAAATGGCTAACTACAGACGGGGAGAAAATGTCTGTGAACCCCACAGCTGACAAAGGGCTGGATAAACATTGCTCAAAATTTGAAAGTCAAAGTAAAAAACAACTTAAGTTAGAAAGTAGTAAAAAGGTGTGTAGAGACTTTTCACTGAAGAGGATGCATGGATGGTAAATAAGCAGATGAGAAGATGTTTAACGTTGTTAGCCATTCGGGAGATGCAAATTAAAACCACAGGGCTATGTCACTACAAATCCATTCCAACGGCTAAAATAAAAGAGGACAACAGCAGATGCTGGTAAGGATTCTGAGAAACCGATCACTCACACATTGTTGGTCAGAATGTACATCCATTCTAGAAAACAGTACAGCAGTTTTTAAAAGATTGAACCAGGCAACTCCGATACAAACCAGCAATAGCATTCCTAGGCATTTATTCCAGAAAAACGACAACTTACTTCCATGTAAAAACCTGTCCATAAATGTTTACAGCAGCTCATTTGTAACAGTAAAAAACTAGAAGCAACCCAGATGTCCTTCCAAATTTTTTTTTTACAAATGCCAAAAATGCCACTAAATAACCATTCTTGTGACATGTCTTCTTTTATACATGTGGGAGCTTAGCAGACACTGCTGGACGCTTGCCCATAACCCGTTCTCATCTTCTAAGCTTATTTTAATGACTGAGACAGATGCGATCACTGCTCTTTTTTTTTTTTAAGATTTATTTATTTATTTGTGGGGGGGCACACTCAAGGGGAAAGGGAGAGGGAGAAGCAGACTCCCCACTGAGCAGAGACTGATAAAGACAATGACCACGACAGTGACGACAATGACCCAGGGCTCTATCCTAGGACCCTGAGATGAAGGCAGACCTTCAGGTGACCTGAGCTGAAGGCAGAGTTTTAATCAACTGGGTCACCTAGGCGCCCCAGACACCATCCCTGCTCTTACAGAGCTCAAGCTTTGGGGGAAACATTGACAAGTAAACAAGGATGAACAATTGATTGCTTCATTAATGGGTTGTTGTTAGAAACCTCTCTGAGTTCACAGCTACCCCAACCCAAAAAGGTGCCAAACTCAGTAGCTGACGTCACCATTTTACACAGAGGAACTTAGGACTTTTTTATATTTTTATGTAAAACTCATCACAAAAATTTCCGAAGGACTAGATGACAGCCCCAGGAACCCTAATTAAATCTCTCTGATTTAATTAGAAACACTGAGTTTCTCTGATCAATGGAGCAAGGAAAAATTTGCCTGACTTAATTATTTTGTAAAAAAAAATAGTTTTTCTCCCTCTTCTTGGAGCTATGTATTAATGAGTCCATAGAGTAAGTGAGGTTATGAAGAGCTCATACAACTAGAGTCAGATAACCCCAGTTTCCCCACTTCTCCAGAGTTAGACTTTATGTAACTTCCTTGGGTCTCAGTTTCCTCACTTGTAAAAAGAGACTGCAGGAAAGTACCCACCTGATTAATAAAGCAATTGTATAGGTTAAATAAAATAATGCATACTAATTCACTCAGCACAATGCCTAATACACAGCAATTTCCCTATCCCATGATTGTAGTCGTCTCTTATCCATGGGGGGATACGTTCCAAGATCCCCAGTGGATGCCTGAAACCACAGATAGTTCTGAGCCATATATATAGCCTGTATACACACACACACTATACATACAAACCTGTGATAAAGTTTAATTTATAAATTAGGCACAGTAAGAGACTAACAACAGTAACTAATAATAAAAGATTGATTATAAAAACAAGAACAATCATAAAAGTCATGTGAGTGTGGTCTCTCTCTCACTCTCAAAATATCTCATTATAATGTACTCATCCCTCTCCTTCTTCCTCTTCTTCCTCTTCTTCTTCTTCTTCTTCTTCTGATGATGATGATGATGATGAAGTGACATGATAACGTGTCTATGTGATGTGAAGACATGAGAGAAATGATGTAGACACTGTAACATAGCATTAGGCTACTACTGACTTTTTGAAGATCTATCAGAAAGAGGACCATCTGCTTTCAGCCGGTGGTTGACCATGGTCACTGAAACTGTGGAGAGTAAAACTGTGGATAAAGTTGGGGGGGTGTGCGAGGAGAGACTATTGTGTATAATAGTGAAACCTACAGATTATTTCCTTAGAATGACTCTTGGGAGGAGTAGAAGTACAAATCAAAGACCTTGAACATTTTTAAATCTCATGATTATCAAAATACTTTCCACAAATAGCTAGACTAATCTGGGGAACCTGGGTGGTATAGTCAGTTGAGCAACCAACTCTTGGTTTCAGCCCAGGTCATGATCTCAGAGTCATGAGATCGAGTCCCACATGGGGCACCAAGCTCAGCACAGAGTCTGCTTAAGTCTCTCTTCCTCCCTCTGCTCCTCCTATTCATGCTCTCTCTCTCTCTCACTCGCTCTCTCTCTCTGAAATAAATAAATAAATCTTTAAAAAAAAAGAATAGGTAAACTAATCTACATTCCCACCTGCTATGTAGAGAGCATCTATCTCTCCTTATCCTTGACAGCTTTGTGTGCTCTTATTTTAAAGTCTTTGTAACTGGGGGCACCTGGGTGGCTCAGTTGGTTAGGCATCTGCCTTCAGCTCAGGTCGTGACCCCAGAGTCCTGGGTTTGAGCCCCAAGTCAGGCTCCCTGCTCAGTGGGGAGTCTGCTTCTCCCTCTCCCTTTGCCCCTCCCCTTATGCTTGTGCTCTGTCTCTTCCTTTCTCTCTCTCAAATAAATAAATACAATCTCTAAAAATAAAATTTTTATAATTCGACAGACAAAAATTTGTATATTCCTTTCCTTTGTGTTTCTTTGATTATTAGCAAGTTTGGAAAAATTTTTAAATGTCTGTTAGCTATTTGTATTTCCTCCCTGGTGGATTATTGATTAATATCTTCTACCAATATAATTATCAGGATCTTAGTTTTTATTGACTTATAGAAGCTCTTTATATATTAGGGATATTAATTCTTTGAAGGTAGTGTGTAATTTACTAAATGCGTGTGGAAAGGTTGAGAGCAGTTCTAGTGGTTTGTCATTGGAAGGGTAAGTAATGTTTATGGGATGCATGTGACCTTTAAGACTTTTAATTCTGCACAGATGGTAAGGCTACCTTTTTTTCTCTTTTTAACTACCTATACGTAATTTTCCATCCTCCATAGATCTGAAGATACAACTGCTATTTATTATTACTAGAGTAGCTATAGTGGGTCTCACAGGTGTCCGTCTTCTTATCCAGTGTGAGTGTTGCTGACAAAATTCTCCTGTCCCCTTCCGAACAGAAATGAACCAAACAAGAGCACCCTCACCAGAGAGACTATACCACTCCTTCTTCCATTCCACTTGTCAATAGACCTCAACCAATAACAGGTTGACCTTTGAGTACAAAAGGCCCAGTCTCTTACTGTGAAATGGCAAACTTCATGGTGTAGAGCTTCCCCGTGGGAGCAGGCTGGAACCAGACTCTGGAGGAGACCTCATTCTTGCTTGTCTTTTCTCCTCTGCCTTATGCCACTTCCCTCTCTCTCCTTCCCCTGGGAGTGTTCTCCCAGTACATCTCTTGAACAAGAATCCCTGTCTCAGGTTCTGCTTCTAGGAAATCCAACCTAAGTTCATGGCCTTTCCAGGAATAGCCATTTCTGTGTGTACCTGTGTTCCCCCAACCATTCTGAGACCCACTTTTTTGTGGCTACCCTGAGTATACAACTACTTGCTTTTCCTTTACGGTTAAGTAAACCAAGTGATGAATTGTTCAGTAGCTTGTCCAAGGTCAGCCAGTATGTTAGTTAATGTTTACTGAGACCCCTGAGGCCAAGTAACCTGAATGCGAACTTTGGGCCAACGGCAGCTAGAGCTCTGGCTTGGCCGGTGCCCTGATGAACTAAGATCTCACAGCTCGTTCCCAACACCAGAGCTGGCTCTCTTCTGTGCAGAAAATGATTCACACTGGCTGGGCAGCTCCAGTAGAAGGTACAGAAAGTGCCTCACTCAGAGGCCCAAGAGGCTGGGACATACTGGTTTGCACAATCCTACATGGTTGGAAGTGAGAAACATCACAGTGATTCTATAATCTTATGGGGAAGCTGAGGCACAGGAAAGTAAAATTACTTAGGCTATGCCAAGCAGCAAGGTAGTACAGCCATAGCTGGCCATTCTAGCACAGGGGAAAACTGTGGACCTAACTGTAATTTCTTTGCCTTTGATTTCCCCCTGATCTCCTAACCTAGCAACCGCTTTTCTGTTCCTTCCTTGCCGCTCAAGCTCAGCCCTTGATTGATCTGCCGGAAAGCCACTGTCCTTCACCTCCTCGCCAACCTTGCACGGTTGCCTCATCTCCCTCAGTTGTTCTTCTCAGCTCCTGCTCCCAGCTCCCCAGGTGCTGCTAGAGAAAGCAGCACGAGCAGACAGGTTCATGGTTTCCCTATCAGTGGACCCCACCTCTGACAGCTGTGGCTAGTTCATGGTTTGCTCTCTCTCATTCCCGTCCCTGCTCACCCCTGAAAACAGGCACACTCTTTACAACTTCTTTGAGACAAGACAGATAACGATGTACGCACCCTCTGAGCTGTCCATCCTGCCACAAGAGAATTTACATCAGCTCCCAAATACCTCATCTTTTCTCTGCCCCTTTCACTGTTACCACAATGGCTCCTGCTCCTGAGGGGCCCAGATGCTTGGTGCAGACCCTCGTCTCTCCAGCCTCCCACCTTGCTCTCTCACCACCACCAATAAGCCTGCAGAATTGCTCAAGTTCCTCCCATACTAAAAACACACCAACCAACAAAATGCTCCTTAATTACAACCCCTCACTCAAGAGCCAGTGGCCCAGGTGACTGAGGGGGCCAAAGTGGCCATGACCAGGTCCTGATCTCCTCCTCAGCCCCAGCAGCCCCCACTCCCCACAGCAGACTTGCTCCTCTGGTCACATGGATGGGCTTCTAGTCCCCTAAGCACAGGACGCTATCTCTGGGCTATTGTCTTTGCCCATATAAGTCCCTCCTTCTGGAACATCGTCCCCCTCCCGCCTTCTCTCTTCCCCCTGGACTCAGTTCAGCCGCTGTTTCCTCCAGGAAGCCTGGCTTGACAGCCTAAAGCCATTCTACCACTTATCTAAGCGGAGCTCCTCCCTGCCTGGGCGTAGCCCTGGGCCAACTACCACTGCTCCCCTGACTGCACGACAGCCAAAATGTGTGTTTCTGTGTCTAGGGCTTACATTAGCCCCAGAGAGGCCCAGGCAGGGGTATACCCCGGCTTGAATGGGGTGCCAGCATCGGCACATGGGGATTTCTCAGAACCCGCTTATTCCCCTTGTGCTTCCTGCTCTGGTGGTTTCAAGGACCGCCCTCATCCCCCAACCCCCCTACCCCACACCCCCCACCCCCGCCCCTGGCCCAGGCTTCTACGACCTGGTGACAATGCTACGTCAATCCAAGTAGACTATGACCTTGACCCTGCTGCAAAGTGCTGCCACTGGCACAGGATCCGAGCTCAACCACCAGAAAGTGATTGCTAAAGAAGTCAGGTCCTTTGTATTTTGCAACCCCATGAAGGGGATTCGTGCAACCAGAACGTTCTTTAAAAAAAATGTTCCCTTTATCTCCTCCATTCCCTGACATGTCACAGCTCCTTCCACACCAGGGTCTTCAACACTCCTGCTCATCATTGCTCTCATTTTCTTGTCCTTTTGTCATCACTGTGGCCTAAAAGAGCAAGACCGGCAGAGCCAAAGCCTCCGCAGAGCAGGGGGACAAGAGACAAGTTGAGCCCACTCATTCTGTCTCAGGAATGGATCCTAATTCACCGGTCTATTTGCATCCTATTTGAGGTGTTTCTAATGTTTTACTATTGTGAGATGTGTCTCAAAGAATATCTTTTTTTTTTTTTGTATCTTTTTTAATTTTAAAAATTTAATTTTTTTCAGTGTTCTGAAATTCATTGTTTATGCACCACACCCAGTGCTCCATGCAATATGTGCCCTCCACAATACCCACCACCAAGCTCACCCAACCCCTCACCCAGAGAGATTTGCCCCAGCACTTCCACTTAATAGTTTTTGTTGTTTTTTTAAAGAGAGAGAGGGAGGGACTGCGGGAGCAGGAGCAGGGAGGAGAGGGAGAATCAGGTTCACCCCTGAGCAGGAAGCCTGACATGGGGCTCAATCCATGACCCTGGGATCATGACCTGAGCTGAAGGCAGATGCTTAACCGACTGAACCACTCAGGCGCCCCACTTACTAGCCTGTTAGCTTTGACCTGGAACAAATTTCTTATCATCTCTCTGCCTCCATTTCCCCAGATGTAAAAAGATAAAACAATTCCTATGTCACAGGGTCACCATAGGGAGCTAATGAGACAAAAGCTGCAAAGTACCTAGAACAACTAGCAATCAAAGCTTCTGATCAGCTTAAGGTAACAAAATTAGTGCTGAATTGGTATAATTCCAGATCAAAGCAGAGGAGCTTCAGAGTTTAAGAAGAGTTTACAGGGGGACTAGTGGCTGGAGTGTTAAATCAATCAGTGGAACATGTGAGTCTTGATCTCCTGGTTGTAGGTTCGAGACCCATGTGGGGTAGAGAGATTGCTTAAAAATAAAACCTTAAAAAAGAAAAAAGAAGAAGAATTCATGGAAAACTCACCCTGTGCCTGGCAGTTATCCTTGAGGGGCATTATTATGAGAGGATATTACCCTCTTTTTCTGACAAGGAAACAGAGATGAGCTCGCCATCATCACTTTGCAAGCAGGTAACAAAACTGAGATCCCAGCTCAGTTGATCTGATAACAGAACTCAAGCTCCAGTGTCCTTAGCCATTGCCAAGGTGATTAAACATGCTCATAAATACAGCAAAAATCTGGAGCTCCTCTCTACCCTGGTACACCTCTAAGAATCTTCATATTCTAGGTGAGGAACCACTGGCATAAATAAATCCCTTTCAAGATACTAATCACTTTTTGTTTCAGTGTTTTATTTTTACCACTTAAATCTAGATAGTTTTTAAAATGGTCTACTCCTTTTTTTTTTAAGATTTTATTCATTTACTTGAGAGAGAAATACACACACACACACACACACACACACCTGCTTCCCTGCTCCCCCCTGCCCCCACACCAAACAGAGAGCCCAACGCAGGGCTCAATCCAGGACCCTGAGATCATGACCAGAACCAAAGGCAAACTGTTAATGGAGGTGGGCACCCAGGCACCCCTCTACCTCCTTTAAAACACAAACAAACAGGGGCGTCTGGTTGGCTCCATCGGTTGGGCATCTGGCTTTCGCTTGAGTCATGATCCCAGCGTCCTGGGATCAGGCCCCACATCGGGCTCTCTGTTCAGCGGGGAGTCTGCTTCTCCTCTCCCTTTGCCTGCTGCTCTGCCTACTTGTGCTCGTTCTATCAAATAAAGAAATAAAAATCTCAAAAAAAAAAACAAACAAACTTGGTTCTATATGTTTTCCCCCTCTTTGTAAGTGACTACAGTATTTAAACTGCACTGCCCAAAAATACAAGGAAGTTCTTCACACACCATTCATTCACTTGACTCTAAATACTCCCAGGCCATATCAGTACACAGACGTCAGTTTTCTCTAACTCTGAGAAGTGTATAAATACTCTCCGTGGCCCTATTTTGCATTCCATCCTTTTTACTCAACAGACGGTTCAGACCTGCCCTGCTGACACAATTCATGTCCTTGTCTTTTGAAATCGGTTCTGTTTTGTTCATGGGTAACAGCTCACCTCTCCACCTTCCAATATGGGGTCCACGTGATGAATGAGAGCTGTAAATATTTGGGGGAGGGTGTTGGTTGTGTTTTAACAATTGACCTTTCCTTTTTAAGTTATTTACTTGGGATATTTTCCCCAAAGTGGGAGCGCCATCCCCCAGAGTAGAAAAGTATAAAGAGGAAAGTATGGATACTGTTCTTGGGCCTGTGTTTGAAGGTTTTCCCTACCAGCCACTCTTGGGGCTTCCTAAACTTGCTAAATGGAATGGTAACAATACCACCCCCACAAGATTAACAGTAAAATGAAGGACCCAGACACAGAGTAGACCCTAACTAAATGAAGGCAGCTGTTGTTGGCATTACTAATTTCAGGCTTTTTTTTTTTTTTTTTTGCAAGTTACCATCTGACTTTCCGGCATGCATAGTAAATATTTACTTAACTAATTAAGACTTCGTCGTTTCGATTGATCTTATTTCAAGTGTTTTCCCTTTACAGTGTTTTCTTTTTAACCGGATCTCCCAAAGACAGCACACCTTCACTCAAATATTAATGGGGGAATTTGTTAGTTCATAACAAAATGCGGGAGGAGGAGGATCATAATAAAAGTATTTAGAGCTTCCCTTCACATCAGCGCCATATTAATAACTACCATTTATTGCTGTCAATCTACATGCCAGGTCCAGGGCAAGAAGCTGTATGGTGTTTCCTGATGTAATCCTCACAGCTGTGCAAGTTATGAATCACAATGACCATCTTCAAGATGAGAACACTGAGTCACATTGATGTCATGGACCCGGCTATTCAGATGGAAGAGGCTGAGTCCAGTTTCAAACCCAGGTCTATGTGATGCTAAACACACATGCTCTTTTTGACACCAGACTGCTTCCCAGGGAATGGGAATAAGCATCTCCAAAAAAATCATGGACATGGGGATGCCTGGGGGACATCCTGGGTCATGCTAGGATCTCCCTAGAATCTGCTGTTTTGACGAGCATTCTTTGCTGGACACCTACACTGGGAACCACGATTTAATTTGATATTCTCATCCCCAAGACCAACATTGGGTCGGCTTCGAGACGGCTCTTGGATACTAAGTCCCCCCTACCCCCGCTCCCTGCTACTTATTGACCTTGGACAGCTCTCTGGATCTCCTCTAATCCATAAGGTGAGAATAATAATAGAATGTAACTCAAAGGGTTCTAATTAAGAAAATTTAAAAAATTAAAAGAGCTAATGCATGTACAAGTTCCTAGAAGAGTACCCAGGATCCTGTTAGATGTTTAATAAATGTTACCTAGTATTATAAAAATAACACGTTCTTATTAAATGAGGGACTAACCTATTTCCAATCTAGGTGTCCTTGTCCTGCTCTCTTTCCTTCCCTGCATGGTTCCCTCATCCTATCCTTCATGGGACAAAAGCTGCTTAGAGACTATTTCTGCCTGGGGATAGGAATTTGGGAAGAAAACAAAATTAAACCAATCAGGCTATAAAAATTCCTCTTTGCAAAGATGGCTTTGAGCCAGGCCTGCTGGCAGTCAGAGTGTCAGGACCAAGGGGAGATGAAGGGTACAGTTCCTCCAGAAAATGCCACTGTTGGGATTGATCTCTGACATAAAGTCAGAGCACGTCGCCTCTGTGACAGGGCAAGCCAGACTGGACAGTCAGCCTTTGTTGCCCCAGAGGACTCCGCAGAGGTCAGGCCCTAGCCCCTAAGTATCAACCAGTTAGACTATCCCAGCAAGAGACTGAGGGCAGAGCCAGAGCCACAAGGTGGGTCTCCGCTCACAGGGCTGGGCAGGCCAGACCAGGATGTGACACATCCGTCCCCAAGCTGGGCAGAAGGGTGCTTCCCCCAGGTACCCTGAGGCAACCTAACAACCATGGGTTGACCCAACCATGGGTCCTGAGAGGAGCCCTGACCAGAGCCAAGGTCAAGGTGGGGAAAGAGAGCCCAGTCTTCCAGGTAGTGAGAAAGCAAGTGCAAAGTCCCAAGGGAGTAAGGTGGGTGGAAGAGTGGACGGAGAGTGGCTATGAGGTGGGGAACAGTGAGCTGGGGGGAGGGTGGTGCTGGCTGCCGCTAGTGGTGTGGGGACTTATCACTAAGCACCTTCGGGCTGTGTTGGGGAATTTAGTTTTTATCCTAGAGTAAATGGAACATTTTACACAAAGGAGACACATGACCAGATTTGCATTTTTAAACAATTCACTCAACAAATATTCTTGAGCACCTGCAAAGATCATGCAAAGCGCTAAGAAGACTATTAGAACAGATACCCCTCGCTGAGCACTCAGAGAATATTTCATTAGAAAAGCTTGATAAATGGAATATATAGGATTCGATGGCAGAAGAGGGTGTTTCCTAAGTGGGATCTGAGAAGACGCATGAAGAAGGTGGAATCCGCATGTGGAGACTTTCACACACGTAAGTGTAACATAGCCTACACGTCGTGTAGACATCACACTGTGACACTAGCATCTGACCGCCTAGGCCAGAAGCCTGGCTCTAGCACTTACGTAAGAGTTGTGAGACCTCAGGCAAATTGCTTAACCTCTCTGTTCATTAGTATTCTTTTTATTTGAACCAGACCTTAAAGGAGAAGAGGGATTTGGACATGCAGAGTGTGTATGAGAGAAGGGGGAGCAGAGATGGAGGACAGGATGGGGAAGAGCATGAGTGAAGGCACAGGGAGCTTGAAGTGGGAGAGCCATGCCGCACATTTGGCTGGACAAAGTGTGTTGGGGAACTGTGCCTTATGAAAGGGTATTAACACTTTTCCAGAGCCGTGAGTGGCTCAGTCAGTTAAGGTCGTGATCCCAGGGTCCTGGATCAAGCCACATCCAGGTCAGGCTCCTTACTCTGCAGGGAGCCTACTTCCCTCTTTCTGCACCTTCCCTTCCCAACCCCACTCATACATGCACACTCTCTCTCAAATAAATATATCAAATCTTAAAAAAAAAAAAATACCATTTTTTGGATTTTTACCGGGTGCCAGAGCTCCACACACGTGACTACATCTCACCTTCACAACCACACCGCCAGGGAGTTGGGATTGCCTTCCTTTTATACTCAAAGCGACAGATGTTCTAAGACAGCGAGCAGCTTGACAAAGCTTATCAATGGGAGAGAGAGGATTCGAACCCAAATCCTCTGACCCCAAAGCTCACGCCAGCCTCGCCATAACCATACTCACACCATCCCCACACCCACCCCTACCCCCACCCCCAGAGTGAGAGAGCATCTTTTCCTGAGCGGGCACCCCACCCTCCCCAAGCACATCAGGGACCACTCCCACTAAGGACATCGGACATCGGTAGCCTGAACCGCACCTGGGAAGGTGGTTCAAGAAAGGGAATTCCAAAAAACGCTTTGAGCAAAATGATCCTGTCAGACAATGCCTCCCAAGGAGGCCCTTTGAGGAGTTCCACATTCATTTGGATGTGTAAGATCTCTGGAGGTTTTGAAAGCTTCAGTCACATTACTTTATATTCACACCTCTGTGTTACCTTGGAGTAGTAACAAATTAAGCCCGAATCAGCCATTCACGCTGAATGATTTTATAACACTTTCTCCGCTCCCACAGCCTGGCTATTTTAAATGCAAGCTACTTGCCTAAGGAAGCAGATATGTGAAATCTGCATTAAAAGAAGGTGCATTTAAAAAAAAAAAAAAAAAAGGAGGAAGAAAGTGCATAAACTCCTCCAAGATCCTCAATGCTTTACTTCTGGAATTCCTGCTTCAGTGAGTCTCCTCGTTCTTGGCCACGTAAAAAGAAGGAATCATGGGCAAGAAAAGAAAGGTTACTTCTATCCCCCCAAAGCATTCATCGTGTGCCTTTTGTGTTGCACAGTAAATTCTGCCATGAAAACAACCAACCAACCAACCAGCATGTCTTTGAGAATGGAAATCGACAGATGAGTGAGAATTGACATTTGGTGAGTTTAAAAATAGACACTCCAATAGAAAGAGCATCTGTCCGCTAAAAATACGAAGCAACACAGGCCTGCTGCACTCTGGGTACACTGACCAGGTTATTAGGCTATTTAATAATGCCCTATTTTTAGGGCTGGGAGGCAGGGAAAAACAGGCTGGCTTCAGCGGCTCAAATAAGCACATAATGCAAGGACATACAGGGTACGTCTCCCAAGCACCTAGAATTAAGGGCTTGTAAAAGAGAACCAGGTTTTCTGTGGCAAAGCAATGATGTGGCCAAGACTTCCGTGGCTTGCATAGGCTGCTCAAGCTAACGGGGAGGAGGATGGGGGAGGGCCATATCCATTCTCATTTTGCTGGTAGACACATGGATTGTTAACATTGAAGGGGCCTGAGAGACTACCTACATCCTGGACATTTGATGTCCGGGATTGGCTACCCACATCTGAACCCTCTGATTCCTACGAAGGGGAGCTCCCCATCTGAGGAGCGTTGACGGGCCACAGAGCTGGCCTCCCTCTCTAGGAAGCTCTGCTTTCCAGTATCCCCAGCAGCGAGGGCTCTACCATATGACCCAACTCCGGAGGATATCCAATGCCCCTGCTCGGGCTTTTGAGTCAGAAGTGAGTGGCTCAAAGAAGGATGGAGAGTAGAGAATTCTTTCTAAGGGTAACAGCAAAGGCAGCAACATCTAGTTCCCGAGGGAGGCATGACCAACTGGCACTGGACACCCCTGCTGACAGGGACACTGACTGTGACAGCAAGCATTCAGGACACGTTGGCCACAGTGTCCGCATGGAGTCGCGTCCCTCACTGAGATTCTGGCCCTGGTTTTGCCTGGGGAAACTTCCTTGTTCTTGCCGGTTCTCTGGGTCTTGTTCTTTAGGCTTCCTGGTAATCCTGTGAGCTGGCCAATATCCTTTCCATCAGTTCCTTTTCTGCTTAAATTGCCCAGAGGCAATATTTGTTCTTTGCCACTAAGAACCCTGACTGCTCTAACAGCCCAACCCTGTTATTTTACAGATGCCATTAAGAGTGTGAGGGAAAGACACCCGGCTAGTTAGCATTAGATCCAGGCCTCGAAAGCAGGTGACCCAATACAGCTCCAGCAGGCTTTCGCCCACATGGCACATACAGTCTTAGAGAAGCAGAAATGTGCTTTGTCCCTGAGATGTGCTTGGTCTTAGATGCCTCGTCCACACCCACCATCAGAGCAGGACATTTCCATTCTTTCCTGCCCACGGGTCCCCACGGTCATGGCCTACCCACCAGATTGTTTACATCCTTCCCCAGTCATTCCAAATGTCACAACCTACCTACCCTCCATCACATTCCCTCTAGGCCTTTCCAGGCTACAGAGTCTTTCAGGCTTCTTTTCTTCCTAAAAATACTGAGTACCTCTATGTACCTGACTCCACACAAAGCCCTAGGGATCTTATGGTGAGGAAAACAGAAACGGACTCAGACACCATGAATACACAGTGCAGAGGGGAAGACCCCACATTAATCTAATAATCACGCAGGCATATAACCACAACCACAATAACTACGAAAGGAAAAGTGAGGCTCTTATAACAGCGTTTCGCTGAGGGCCCCTTTCTAGTTTGGAGTTCAGGGAGACTTCCCGAAGATTAACATTTGAGCTGAGATCTAAAAGTCAGTTAGGTTTGGGGCAAGGAGGGGAGGGAGAATTCTAAGCAGGGTCCTGATGCAGAAGCACAGAAGTAGGAAGTGAAAGCAAATCCATGTGCCTGGCGAGTGGAAGGCCCAGATAAGGTTGGGCTGAAAAATGGGGATGGGGACAGGTCACTTAGATGACTACAAACTTTGTGAAGGGTTTGCTCAGAGCAGCAAGCAACCTCTCAATGATTTGAAGCAGAGGCACGACAGGGCCCTACTGTATTTTGAAGAGACAGCTGTGGCTGTCCTGTGAAGAATGACTTGGAGAAGAGGCGAGAGTGAGCCTAGGCAAGTAAATTAACAAGTCATGGCCACAGTTGAAGGCGGACATGATGGTAACTTAGAGTCGGGAGATATGATCAGCCTGGGGAGACATGCAGTAAAATCAACAGGCCAATTGTTGGATGGTCAGCAGAGTTATCTGCCAGATGAGACAGTATAGAAAGGCTGGTTTTGAGAGGAGACGCCATGAATTTGGTCTCAAGTAAATTGAATTTGAGGTGCCTTTTAGACCTTTGAATGGAAGTGTTGAAATATATGCATCTGAATCTCAGGCAAGAGGATTGGATGAAAGATACATATCTGAGGGTTGTGATTATTATATAGGTAGTCATTGAAGCCACAAGTGTGGATGAGTTCACTGGGAAAGACAGCACAGAGCGATGGAAGAAAGAAGCTTAGGAAATAGCCTTTAGGAATCACATTTAGGGGCCCCTGAGTGGCTCTGTCAATTAAGTGTCCAAATCTTGATTTTGGTTTGGGTCTTGATCTCAGGGTCATGAGATTGAACCCCACATGGGGCTCCATGCTGGGCATGGATCCTGCTTGGGATTCTCTGTCTCCCTCTCCCTTTGCCTCTCCTCCCCCCACTTAAAAAAAGGAGTTATAATATTTAAAGATCAAAGAGAGGGGTGTGATCCAGCAAACAATACTAAGGAGTAGCCCAAAAAGGAGAAAAACCAGGAGAAGTTTTCACAAACACCAAGTTAGCAGGTGGAGCTGGCATCCACAGCTGAGAAGTCAGGGAAGCTGAGGGCTGAAACATTGGCAATTGGTTCAAGCAACACAGAGGTCAGTGCTCATTTCAGGGAGGATCATTTTTATTGCATGATGGGGGTGGAAGCCAGGCTGAAGTGAGCTGGGAAGTGAGAAGAGCCTGGGTGGTAACCACATAATGATGTCAGGCAATCAGGCAATCTTTCTAGAAGTTTTACTCTGCAAGAGGAAAATGAAACATGGCGGGGCTGGGCTCCAGGGGGAATTCTTCAGGCTACATGAAGCTTGGGCATTTTTTAAAATGCTGATAAGAAGCATACATAGGACAAAAGGGATAGAGTATTTTCTATAAAATTGATCTGAACATTGTTAATGGGTAACATTAACATCTCCCACCTCCCAGGAAATTCTGATGTTTCTATACATGGGTGTTGGATGACGGAGCCCAGGTAATGGGTGATGTGGGACTCTCTGGTGTCAGTTACACTTTTCTAGTGTCATCACACTGCCCCAGCAGACGTTAACTCCTCTATCCCACCAGACACTTGATTTGTGTCTATTGCGATGCTCCCAGTGTTGTGATGTGATTTACTGTCTATCTCTCCCACTCATTGTATATTCCTCATTTTGTACAACATACATTGTATGTTCCACGTTTTACCCATATTTATATCCCTGGGCCAAGAATAGAGCCCATAGAGCAGGGCTCTGGCATTGCTCGGGTCACATGTGCCAGAATTGAGCAAGATGGCTCTGCCTGACCTTCTGCGCCCGATAAATGTTTATTAGACAAATGAACGAGCAAATAACGACAACCACAAGGTAGAATGGGGCCTCTGAATGCGAACCCTGGAGCTCAGAAAGTATTGTTCACCCACCCGTGTCAACCGCAGTTCGTCCGTGTGGCTAGCCCTGTGGCAAGATAATCTGTGTCTTGAAGCAGTATGACTTCGGATGCTAAGAGGTGCGAGGAGCAACTGGGAGGAGGACGCCACAAGGCTTGTTTTCAGAGACAGAAGCATGGTGAGCTAAGTCAGCGTTTCTTGGGCCAAGGCAATTTCTCAGAGAACCCAGGCCTCTTAAATCAACCCTTGCCTGAATTTCTTGCAAAAAAAGAGCAACGTTTTGATAGGAACAGGTCAGTAAGTATCCCCAGCGTGGTGCGATTGCTTCAAGCCCAGGCTGCCTGCAGCCTCTGGAGATCAGTGTCAGGTGTGCAGTCTTCCCTTCCTCCCTTCATTCCTTGCAGAATCCAAGTCTGGGCTATTTCACTGAGAAAAAAACAACAGCCACAGCCACGGAGTTCTACATCTGCTTCTACCTTCTCTCCTGAATGGTCCTATCCAGAGTGAATCTGTTGGTCCAGAGTTTTCTTTCACCAGAAATACCGAGCGCACTGATGCTAATTGGCAAACTTCACTCTCTTTGCCACTAACTGTCCCCCCTCCCCGACACACACACTCGCCTCCTTCCTGTGCCTCCTCTGTATCCCAAGGCGCTAATGTTAGAGCCATAAACGTGGGCTCCCGTGCCCTCTGGGTTCCAGCTGGGTTTGACACCGGAGAGCTAGACCCATTCCTCCATGTGCCAGTAAGGACTGCACCCCTCCAGGATCTCAGCCACCGACTCCAGGGAGCCCCTCCTTCATGACTCCAACTCCCGCAAGGCCTAAGGGGTGGCAGAGTCTGCCCACTATAGCTAGCCCCTGGAGCCTCCACAGTCCTTGGGCTGTCCTTAACCTGAACTTGCCTCTATAAATCACTGTTTTGTCCAATCCACTTCCAGATTCCATCAGTGTGCTTCTGCTGCCTGCCAGGACCCTGACTGACACACCTGCCCTTGTCCCCTTTCATGAGGGGAACAAGGGATGCACAATTGAAAAGTTAGATGGCAATATAAGTCACAGGACAATAAAGTCACGGGAAAAGTTTAAGCACCTGTCAAGCAGGGGCTTACTTACATTTCCATCCTCCTAACGTACGAAATCCAGTTTCCCCCATCTGCCTCAGAAACACTTTTTCAGGGGGTATAGGCGCCACTTGCCTTTCTCCCCATTGTGGCTAAATCTCTAACTGAAAGATATTTTCGAAGGTCAGTTGATCTAGATTCCCCCCCACCCCGCAACACTGAGCAACACTGATCAACAAGGAGAGGTCTCTTAATTTTCAGTGAATTGGTTTCTATAAGTAGGCAGTGAGTAAAATTCTGAAGTAAAAACCTGTGTCCTTTCCCTCCTTTCATAATGTTCCGGGGCTTGAGTCTCTTCCACAGGAAAACATGGAGAAAAGCTAGCTGGTGACACCAAGCTGTTAGTGACCTATGACAGCTCTTCAAAATCCTAAAATGATTCCAAAACACTTTCTCTGGTTTTCTCATACAGCAGCGTCTCACTCCTCTATCCCCCCAACTCTCTCTATCTATCTCTGTCTGTCTGTCTCTCTCTCTCTCTCTCACACATACACACACACACACACACACACACACACACACACATCCCCTCATCTTTCTTAACATTTTCTTTTCACTGGAGCAACTGGGTGTTGCTTATCCCTCAGACTTTTGTGCAGCCCGTCTTCCACCTAATCTGTATTCCTTTCCTCTAACTCTGCTGACTTTCTACCTTTCTCATCTCTTATTCATAGTTATAGCTATACTGCTCCAGGCAAATCTCTTTGACTCCCCAAACTTTCATTTTCCATTAAAGGAAATGCTGTGGCAGTGGTTTGTAAATCGTGAATTATTTTTTTTAAATTCAATTTCTGAGGGATAGGTCACCTTATAGGAGCTGACAAGTAGGCATCTTAGGTGTGACTTTATTATTTTTGAGACAAGAGGGTTGGGGTAAAGACATACACTCCATTAAGGCTGACGGATTGCTTCATACTGTGCATGCACTGAGTACACAAGTGAGCGTAGTCACAGAAGAACAATGATTCGCACCTCCCCTGAAGAATGAGGACAACAGCTAGGTAAAAGAGCAGATGAATGTGGATTTTAAAAGTGTACAAGCAGGGATGCCTGGGTGGCTCAGTCAGTTAAGCAGCTGCCTTCAGCTCGGGTCATGATTCCGGGGTCCTAGGATCCAGTCCCGCATTGGGCTCTCTGCTCAGCGGGGAGCCTGCTTCCCTCTCTGCTGCTTCCCCTACTTCTGCTCTCTCTCTCTCTCTCTCTGACAAATAAGTAAATAAAATCTTTACAAAAAATAATGTACGAGCATCCCATATTTCACCTTGAACAGCTTCCCAATGCCTTGCCCTAGAATTTAAGATTTCTGTGGTGAATTCCTGAGTCATCTCTCATATTGGGTTTAGGAATAAGGCACAGAGGCCTGGGATTTAAGGGTACAGGGCTCAGATAGAGAATATATATATGCATATATATATATATATATAGTATATATGTGTGTATATACATATACATATGCATATATAATTACAACATTTTGAGAATATTACATAAATGGAATCATACAGTATATAATCTTTGGAATTGGCTTTTTGCACTTGGGGTAATTCCCTTGGGAGCATCCAACTTGTTGCCCGTGTCAAGAGTTCATTCCTCTCCACTGTGGAATAATATTCCGTGGCATGCGTGGACCACAGCTTGTCATCTACTGAAGGACATCTGGGTTCTTTCCAGTTTTTAGCCATTATGAATGATTATGAACATTTGTGTGCAGGTTTCCATGGAAACGTATGTTTTCATTTCTCTGGAACAAATGCCCAAGGGTGCAATTGTTCCATTGTATGGTAAGTCAGTTTATTACTTGTGGATTTAATTTACATTTACCCAATGGCAAATGATATTGAACATCTCTTCTGTCATTATTTGTCACTTGTATTTTAGTAAAGTGTCTCTAGGTGTTGTTTTGCCCATTTTCTAATCGGATCGTTTGTTGAGTTTTACTGTTGAATTTTGAGTGATCTTTGTGTATTGTAGGAAGAAGCCCTTTGCAAATACTTTCTCCCAATCTGTGGCTTATCTTTTCAAATCTTCTAAACAGAGTCTTCACAGAGTGAAAGTATTTAATTTTGATGATGTTCAATTTATCATTTTTCCCTTTTTTGGATTGCGCTGTTGGTGTCAAGCTAAGGAGTCTTCACTTCATCCTAGGTCCTGAAGATTTTCTATGTTTTATCTAAAAGTTTGTAGTTTTATGTTTAACATTTAAATCTTGGCCCTATTTTGAGTTAGTTCTGTGGGATTATGCCACAGTTCTTCTCTTTTTCTTTCTTATTTTATTTCATTTATTTTTTTGCCTATTTATGTCCAGTTGCACTGGGCATTTTTTGAAAAGGCTACCCTTCTTTCATTGAATTACTTTTGCAACTTCGTAAAAAAATCAATTGGACAGGGCACCTGGGTGGCTCAGTGGGTTAAGCCTCTGCCTTCAGCTCAGGTCATGATCTCAGCATCCTGGGATTAAGCCCTGCATCGGGCTCTCTGCTCAGCAGGGAGCCTGCTACCCTCTCTCTCTCTCTCTCTGCCTGTTTCTCAGCCTACTTGTGATCTCTCTCATTCTGTATAAAATCTTTTTTTTTTTAATCGGCTGGACGTATGGATGGATCTAATTCTGGGTCCTCTATTCTGTGCCATTGATCTACATGTCTGTCTGTCTGCCAGCACCGATCTCACCATTTTTTTTTCTTTAACCTGTTTTTAATTTTTTTAATTTTTTTTAAAATTTTTTTCTTTAACCTGTTAATACAACTCATATTAATAACTCATATTAATCTTCAAATATTAAACCAGGCTTGCATCCCTGAAATAAACCCTATTTGGCTATTTTATATATATATGCATATATATATATATATTTTTTTTTTTCCCCCCCACATTGCTGGATTCACTAAGCTAATACTTTGTTGGGTATTTTTACCTCTAAGTTCATGAGATATACTGATTGATTTATATTTTTAAAAGGTTGCTCTGGTTTCTTTGTGGAGAATGGATAGAAGGGCAAGGCTGGCAGATGGTCAACTAGTTAAATAATGTTCTTTTCTCTCAACCTTGAGCTCCCTCTTCAGTCTTAGTCTGCATTTGCTTCTCAAATTGTGTTTACCTCCTCTGGGTCCAAGGAACACCACAGTTTCATTGAATATAGCCCTGGTGACCCTAAGGCACCAGCTCTACCTAGTTTGCTCCAACTCCAGTGAAAAGGAATAAATTCTCCACTCCAGCCATGCAAGTCCTGGTGTTGAATGTGCATGGTACTGTACTTAGGCCCTACCCTTCCTTCAGGATCTTATTCAAGTCCTAGAACCTCCTCAAAGATTTCCTCACCATTCCAGTCACTGGTGACTATTCCCACCTCTCACCTCCTACAGATCTTACTGTCCATGCTATTCATTGCCTTTCATTAATTCACTTATGCAGTCAATAAACATTAATTGAGCACTTACCATAGTCTAGGCATTTTGTAGATACTGGGCACAGCTGTGAGCAAAAGAGATGCAATGAAATTTACGGTCTAGTGGAGGAAACAGCATTAAAGGTTCACACAAGTATATTTGTGTATATATTCCATTTGTGTGTATATGTCTATGTGTGTGCCTATATATAGGGGGAGAGAGAGAGAGATACAAATCAAGACAAATACCGTGAAGAAAAAGTATGGGGTGTTCAGAATAGACTACTTGCATTTATTTTTTCTTTACATATTACAGTTTAATTATAAGTTTTTTTGAGAACAGAGACCGTATCTGATACTGCTTGGTCAAACTCAGAATCTAACCCACAGTTAATAAGTAGTGGGTGTTTATTATGGATGATAGTGGCCATGAAGGAAAAAAGAGTATTGTTTGAGGATGATGCTTAGGTACCAGGAGCTGAAGAAATGGCACTTGTCTTCTCATTCCTGCAGAGAATAAGCAGTCTATGGGCGCCTGGGTAGCTCAGTGGGTTAAGCCTCTGCCTTCGGCTCAGGTCATGATCTCAGGGTCCTGAGATCGAGCCCGGCATCAGGCTCTCTGCTCAACAGGGAGCCTGCTTCCCCCCCCCACCTGCCTCTCTGCCTACTTGTGATCACTCTCTCTCTCTCTCTCTGTCAAATAAATAAATAAAATCTTAAAAAAAAAAAAGAATAAGCAATCTATAGAATGTGTTCTTATTACGTTGGTTTAAAACATGGGCCCCCATCGCTAAGTATTTTATTTCTAGAAATTGCTTTGAAATGCCTACCAATTTGCCTCCAATGTGCATGCATCCTCTGCCCAAATTATGTTTGCTAAGATTGTGCACAACAATGCACTGATAAATCTTTAACAATAGACTCTCTTGAAACAAAAACATAATGAAGTCGGAGCATTTGCTGATTTCTGTGGTGCAAATACTCTCACCATGGCCCGTTCAATGCTACCAGCATGACGTCACTAAACACAGAGATGGGAGGAAATACACAGTAGCACATTCCCACAGATAGAGCAGATGTAACCTCAAAAAGCACAATTAGTAGTAAAATGTAGTAAAATATTAGGAGGTGATGAGAGGTTGGGTTTTTTTTTTTTTAGTATTTATTACCTTTTTCAATATAATTGATTGAGTTATAAGTTCATACAATTCAATTTTAATGACCATATTTATTAGTTGGCTCAAAATATTCCTAAAAATTTAACAATTGGCTCTCATGAAATGGTAGGAGCCAACAGCAGCACCTCACTGACTATGCAGCTTAAGAGACTCATCTATGTCCCCAGTGGGATCCCACCAGGTTAAGCGGGTGAGACACAGGGGAGAAAACAGAGTTGAATTTTGCCACTGACCCTCAACTCTCTCTCCCAGCTCTGTAGAACAGCCTAGAGTCAGACTTAAAGCTTCAGTGTGGCAATACCTGAAGTTAGCTGGCCAAAGCACTGTTTCTGACCACCTCTCCCTTGTCTACTTCAACTATGAAGGCTGGAAAAGCTAAGCATTCATTTTCCCAATTTCCAGTGATGCTTGCTGAGTGGCCAATGAGACATGAAACTGCTTCGGGGGCAGGGGCCGATAGTGGTCTGGAAAAGCTTTTTCTTTTCTGATAAAAAGAGTTGATTGATCTTTTACCCTCCTTCCTATTTCAGATGTGAATATGATGTCTAGAGCTTCAGCAGCCTTTTAGAACCATGAGGCAATATGCATGAGGGAAAGGCCAAGGGACTTGAAGAGCTACCAGCTGTGGGTTCATTGGGCTCCTAGACTAAAACCAAACCCGCGGGTTCCATAGACATAGTGCTCTTTGAGGGAGAAAGCACTTATTTTTTAAAGCGCTTATGTGAAATTTTCTGCTATTTACAGCCAAAACTATTCCTAGCCCTTATAGGAATTAAAGGTAAATGGTACAACAGGGATGGTATTGGGTGGTTTTCATCCTCTTTGAGTTTCACAACAGTATGAGAGATGACATTTATAAAAATATATAATTTATCATGGCTAGTCACACTTTAAAGGAAGTGTGTTTTAAAGGAAGATTTCACAGACATGCAGCTATGTGGGCCTTAAAAAATTAATTTCATGGGCACTGGGGTGGTTCAGTTGGTTAAGCAGCTGCCTTTGGCTCAGGTCATGATCTCTGGGTTCTAGAATCGAGCCCCACACCGGACTTCCTGCTCAGTGGGGAGTCTGCTTCTCTTCCTTTTTCTCTCTTCCTCTCCCCACCTCTTGTTCTCTCTCTCTCTCTCACTCACTCTCTAATAAATAAATAAAAACCTTTAAATAATTAATTTCAGTACAAGTTTATAAAGGTTTGAACACTTATCCTTCTTCAGTAAATTAAAAGCACATCACACAAACATTTACTTTGGATAAATTAGACACAAACTGCCTATTGGCAGACATAACAGAGCATCCATGCCTACATACTACCAGGGGACTAAGGACATTTGGTTGGATTAACAAACATTTTAATAAAAACTAACAACTTGTATCAAAGTTGGCCTGCTGTTTCAAGGAGGTAAAGAAAAGGCTCCTCCCCCTTGGGGCTGGGTGGTGGCATCTACCGAGGAGCAGAATGGGCTTGCTGCGTTGTGGCCTGGTCCTCTCCTGGGCAGGCCAGAGGCCTGTGGCTCCCAGGGAATTCTCCCAGTAAGAGCCAAGAGGGAAATGTGGGAGGGCAGCGCACTTCTGGGGCTCAATCGGCCAGTCAGCTAGTCACCCAGTCAACCAGTAGTTAGAAGTCCCTGGGCCTTCATAGTGTACAGAAGTTGGAGGCCTCCCTGGCACGAGTCAGGAGGACTGGGAAACTGCAGAAGGCACCACGGGAGAAATGCAAGGGCAAAGGTGACAGAAACCACCTCAGGAGATATTTAAACATCATAGAATGTGTTCTAACTGGGATAGTGACATTCCTACCACACAGACATTCTTCAGTCATTCAGAGGAGGGAGGCGTTTGCTGAGCGTCTACTATCAGTTAAATCCCGGAATGTAGCAGTGAAGTGAGCAGACAGAGGTCCAGCTCTCATTGAGGGTTCAGTCTAGTAAACAGTTAAAACAAGTTATAAGAAAGTGGAGCGAGTGTTATAATACGTGAACACTATTATTTGTATTCATTCTCTCGCCTCCCTGTGCTTTATTACATGGTGACACAGAATGAAGCAAGCCTTGGACAAGAGCCTTGCTTAGTTAAGTCACCGATATTCTTCAGTTGTGTGTCCTTGAGTAAACCTCCTTACCCTTTCCAAGTTTCTTTTCACTTTAAAATGAGGTCAAGTTAGATGGTTCTGATGCTTTTGTTTACACTAAAAATAGCAGTAGCTTTTAAGACTATCTTTCACCGTGACTGTGATTGCCCCATTTGGATGAGTACCATTTCTGTGTTTATCAGCATGTCCAAAGTTCGTTGCAAAGAACCTGTTCTGTCCTGAGCTTTTCCTCTCTCTCCATGGCTCTGACTTGGGTTTCCTTAGCCTTCGGTGCTGGTCCAGAAAGACCCACGTCTGAGGCGGATCAGTTTACTGCTGGGAATACCAACATTCTACAGCAAGTGTGAATCTTTTGACCTGGTTCTTCTACATCAGTATGTTTCAAAGCAGTGATTATTAACTTGAAGTCTTTTATTTTTTTTTTATTTTTTTTAAGATTTTATTTATTTATTTGACAGAAAGAGAGAGATCACAAGTAGGCAGAGAGGCAGACAGAGAAAGAGAAGTGGAAGCAGGCTCCCCACTGAGCAGACAGCCCGATGCGGGGCTCCATCCCAGGACCCTGAGATCATGACCCAAGCCGAAGGCAGAGGCTTTAACCCACTGAGCCACCCAGGAGCCCCTTTTTTCTTTTAAATTATTTTTTTTAAGATTTTATTTATTTATTTGACAGAGATCACAAGTAGGCAGAGAGGTAGGCGGGGGGGGGGGGGGGAGAGAAGACTCCCCGCTGAGCAGAGAGCCCGAAGCTGGGCTCAATCCCAGGACCCTGGGATCACGACCTGAGCCAAAGACAGAGGCTTAACCCACTGAGCCACCCAGGCACCCCCTAACTCAAAGTCTTAAGTTCCTTGGAAGAACCAAAGATCAGCTTGCAGGAATCCATGTACAACTTTCAAATGCATGTAAAAAAAAAAAATTTAAAAGGGTGTGTGTACGTGTGTGTGTGCGCACGCACATGTGCGAGTTTTGGGGATGAAGAATTCACAGGGTTCATCAGATCTTCAAAAGTGCTTGTAATCCCAAAAGGTTTAGAAGCCTTTGATCTTAATATAGTCTCTCCATCCTCTGAATGCCCACGGTTCTTATACCTTTTTACCACTTTTACTATAGGTGTATGCCTCCTTCCTACCAGACTATTCCTTCTTTACAAATGGAGATTGTATCTTATCGAAACAAGTTATACAGGGAAAAAAATACATATGTACACACACACACACACACACACCGAGGCAGACAGACAGATAGATTTTGGAGTCAGACACACATGAGTTCAAATCCCAGTTCTGTCGCTTACTGGCTATGTGACCTGAGACAGGTTATGTAACTTCGACTATTATTTTGTGTGAATCCCTTTCGCGTCTCTTCCTGAGAATATTTCCTTCCTGTCCATAGGAAAGGGCATGAGATTCAGCCTAAGCCAACCAGAGCACCACTTTCCCTAGCCATGGAGATGGACAGCAGGGTGGGGCACAGGATCCCCATGGTCCACCTGGGTTACTTTCTAGGATTCTGGTCAGTTGTGCTGGCTGGGAGAACAGGTGGCTGGGGATTCTTTCAACTCCAGCTGTACAGTAGGCAGGGCACAGACCTAGGCAGTGCACAGGCATGTCTCCACTCTAGTGAGGACATCTGTCTGTAAAAGAAAAGGACAGACTTGGCAAACGAATGGGAGCAGAGTTACAAGAGAACGTGCTGGTTTCAATGTGCCAAGCTTCTCAATCACATGAACCATTTAGACACCCCTTTTCACCTAACCAAGTTTGAATTCAAATCTATCACACCCAAGCAGTCTTGAGCTCATCTGTAAGTAGACGCAGTAACGCCTACACACGAGGTGTGGTGAAGTTAAAATAACATGTAGAGAAGAAACTGCCAAGAAGCTTTCACCCTGTCACTGTCCCATTTCAACAGGTACACCTTTTATTTGTTCCTCAATGCATTCCAAGGGACACCAATTACACAGGCTGTTACTAGGTTTTCTCTGAGTTGAAAAAATGATTAAATAATGTGATAAACACTTGGTTAAAGAAAACTCTTTCCCAAGGGACTTTCCAGGGTCTCCAGTGTTCTATTTTGCCTCGTGAATTCCCAGCTGGACAAAGGAACGTTACCACAGAGTCCTATGTCAAGAAGCACCTATGACCACATTTTGGGCACTGCCGTCTCTGCGGCTAATTCAGTAGTTGTGCAGGGACAAATACTGTTTTGGTGACAGTCTGACTCGGCTGGTCCTTTTTCTCCTTGAGCAAAAAGTCCAGCAGCTTTCCACCTCTCTTCCAACAATGACTAGCCATGGGACTTAGAAAGTGACTTTAATTCTCTGAGTCTCAGTTTAGTCATCAGTAAGGTGAGTACGTTAGACTTTGTGACATTCTAGAACCTGTCCAACTGTGGGGCCCCTAGGTGGCTCAGTCAGTTTAGCATCCAACTCTTGGTTTCGGTTCAGGTCATGATCTCAGGGTCGTGAGATGGAGCCCCGCTCAGGCTCCCCACTCAGCGGGGAGTCTGCTTGCGATTCTCTCTCCCTCTCCCTCTGCCCCTCCTCCCTCCCATGTGCGTTTGCTCGCTTGCTCTTTCAAATAAATAAGGACATCTTAAAAAAAAAAAAAAAGAACTCATCCAACTATACACGTCTCTGCTTGTAGGATTATGAAATGTTCAGGGGAGGTTGAATGCAGAATGCAGTGGATACTCTGGGCCTGTGAAGGTCAAGAAAGGCCCAGGCGGTCGAGTGGGGAGAAGTGAGCAGAAACACCAATGTAGGCTCTAGTACTACCATCTGGAGGTTTTAAGCCAACATTCTAGCAGAAGCAATCTCCGGATTTTCTCAACTTTCTTAAATTGAAGTTTCTAATGGTACTAGACTACCATGAGTTTGTCTGTTTTAGGTTTGGATGGAACAAGACCTCATAAAATAAAAGATCAAAATGACCAAATGTTGCCCTGTGGGTCCTGAAAGGCCAAGAAAACCCTACAGGAAGAGGTGGAAAGCAAAGATCCTGCTGTTCAGACTGTGACTCCTGAAAAGCTTTGGGTTCTTACCGTTCTTACTCAATTCAAATTGAACCAAGACGGGCGGTCAACCAAACCCTCTTCCCTTCTGCCACCCTCCACTAGCCACCGGGAACCCTCAGGGACGCTGGGGAGTATAAATGAATAATAAAGGACAAGACCTTTTGAAAATTGCAAAGCACCCCACAAACAGATTATGTTTATCACCATTCCTGATGTTTACAGTGTAATTCTGGCTTTGCCACAGACATGACTTCAGGCAAGTAATTCATTAGCTCCGCCCATCCTATAAAACGAAAGCTGTGATGGATGGGAAAGATTAACTAGAAAATGATGGTGCAGACGCCTTTGAAAATTGAGGGTCACTGCCATACTTACTAATTAATAGTAACCATACAATTGTGAAGTTATAAATAGCTCAGCATCCGAGCAGAACCCAGGGCACTCTGCTACGTTTTCACTTGGAGCCATTTTGCTTTCGCTCATTAGCTCCACTAGCCTATAATTAGCACAACACCCTGGAAAATTAATCCAGCCTGGTGAGTCAACATGGGGGAAGTGAAACAGACTTCTAAATCATGTTGGAATGAAGCTGAAGTCTGAGAGCTGGGTTCTCCTGGTTTCGGAGGGAATTAAAAGCCTTAACTCTTGACCTCACAGCTAAAGACAAGGAGAGTCCCTCTCTCTGTTTTTGCCCACTGAGTTTCAACATTGTTATCAAAGTAAACATACCCCTTAGGCCACTTTTCCATCAGTGGGAGAATGGCCAACTGTCACGTGATGACTATCCCTTATAAAATGTGACTTTGGAGAAGCTAAGCCTGCCGATGCAATTAAAAGTGCCCAGATCTCTTCCTCCTGGCAGAAACCCTGGGGTCGGGTGGAGCAAGAGGATTCTGAGACGCTAGACCAGCAGAGGAAGTCTTACTGGAAACTGAAATTGCTGACATCTGAGCCCATGGAAAGAGGTAGCCAACATGCAGGAAGGTGCATCACATGTTACTATAGACAAGAGGCCACAAGCAGATTAAAAGCAATATAGAAGGCTTGAATAAGACATGGTGGAGGTCACGGAGAGGATGTGACCACCACTTGACCCAGCAGCTGAACCCGGGCAATCAGAGGCCCCTCACCCCCTTCCCTGTCCTTGGAATATACATTCCATTCGCCTTCCCCGTGCTAGAAGCTACCCCATCACAGTCTTGCGATAGTCATTTGGTATTGAGGCCATCTGAACAGTATACATTACTGAGCCCTGGTAAGGCCTCTACATAGACTTTTAAGATTTGGCATGCAGATGCAGAGATCTATTTGTCTTGTGGCTGCCCAAGATGAGCCTCGTTGATCTAGGTTCCCTTGCCTATTAAAACTGCCACCTACCAACACGAGTGATGGAGTGGTCCACCTCTTAGGTCCGTCTCTCCTTGCCCGCCATGCACAGGGCCCAGTTTGCAAACCACGATACAGACGCAGCTAACCCAGGAGCAGGGAGATAAAAATGAAATGCAGGGATGCCTGGGTGGCTCCATCAGTTAAGTATCCGCCTTCAGCTCATGTCATGCCCCAGAGTCCCGGGATCTAGTCCCGCATTGAACTCCCTGCCCAGTGGGGAGTCTGCTTCTCCCTCTGTCTGCTGCTTCCTGTTTGCTGTTCTCCCTGCTTGTGCTCACTCGCTCTCGCTCTCTCTCTCTCTCTGACAAATAAAGAAAATCTTAGGAAAAATAAAAAAGAAAGAAAGAAAGAAAATGAAATGCAGTGGGTAAAAACGGGAGTGTGTGCTGAGACCACTTCTCCTGAAATGCATTTTGCTTTCTTCACCAGCATCCGGTGTCATGTGTAAGGTGTCTGCTGAGTTAAAGGCCAAGAACTAGGTCATCGGAGAAATAAATGGGTCCTTTCATCTGTCTCTTTTTGTAAAAATCTTTTCACTTTCTAAATTAAATATCCCTAGTGTCCTTTCCTTATAAATGTTTATCAGCTTTAACTGTTTTGTTTCCAGTGTACACATGTGAAATGATTGAAGAAGACTGCAGGAAAACTTTCCTAGTGAAATACCAACCCATCTCAGGCCAAAGTCATCATCTTCCGTTCTGGTCAAACCCTGGCTTCGGATCCTCCAGGCTTCAAGTCTAGAAGTCTTTCCTTTTCCTTGATCATCAAATCCAATCACCAAATTGCAAAGAATCTACCTTACTTCTGCATGCTTCTTTTCGTTCTCTCCCCACACCTGCTAATCTCTTATGTTCAACAGGCTAATGATATTTTAATCTTTTTAAAGGCCACTTTCGATCAGAACATTTCCTGGCTCAAAGCCTTTAATGGCTGCCCACTGCCTAACAAATTAAGGAAAACTCCTCAGTTCAACAGTCAAAACCCTGGCCTTACACCACATGCCTCCTTTCCACTTGACAACCTGATAGCATGCATTTATGCTGTGGACCACTGGATTCATAACTCATCTGCTACAAGTCAAAGGTCTTCCAAGGCGAAGGCAGTGGAAGCAGTTTGCATGCCCAGGGGATAGATCTGCCCGTGAGTCATGGGGCTCATGAAAACTCACTCTTGCTGCTGGCAAAATAACCGAAGCCTAATGCTGGGCTACTATCAGGTCAGTTGCATCCTCTTCTTAAATGAAGGAGGATACCACTTTACCTTTTAAATGACTACTCATTTGCCAATATACTGTCTTTAGTAAAGGGTGGGAGGAGGCTTAGACCTTCCTTCTTCTAGCTTTCTCCATTTCTCATACTGATTTTTTTGGCATTAAATAATCAGAATCTAGATTCCTCTAAAAATATTTGCAAAATATTGCAAAAAAAGTAATTGCTCTCCTTAATCCCCATTACCTAGTTAACAGGTGCCCCCCTCTGATGAGTGCACTTATCGGACAATACAAGGTAATGTACAGAAAAGTGTTGATTCACTGTATTGTACACCTGAAACCAAGATAACACTGTATGTTAACTCACTGGAATTAAAATAAAAACTTAAAATAATAATAATAAATAACAACAATAATATTAAGAGGCTTGCAAGTATTAGAATGTATCTGAAGATATTTTAAAAAGTATTTCAGGGGGAAAAGCTATATATATTAGTTTTACATGAAGGCATTTGGCTGAAAAAAGAATGCTTCATCCTTTTTAAATGTACTTTTACAAAATACGAAACTGAGTGCATTATTTTTGGAGCATTTTAGGTAATATACTATTCCATTTTCATGTTAAAAAAAATAAAGGTAACTGCTGTCTTTCCCCAAGCTATTTCTGTGTTTTTCAATAAAATATTAGCAAATTGAATCCAGTAGCATATGTAACCTATCATACACCATGACCAAGTGGGATTTATCCCAGAATGCAAGACTGGTGTAACATATGAAAGTCAGGGACGCCTGGGTGGCTCAGTTGGTTGGGCGTCTGCCTTCTGCTGGGGCCTGATCTCCAGGTCCTGGGACTGGAGCCCTGAGGAAGTGGCGGCTAGTCCCTGCTCAGCAGGGAGCCTACCACTCCCCTCCCTCTACCCCTCCCTCCCCAGCTGTGCTCTCTCTGTGGCTCTGCTCTCTCGCTCAAATAAATAAATAAAATCCTTAAAAGGAAAACATGGAAGTCAAGGGGCGCCTAGGTGGCTCAGTGGGTTAAAGAAAACATGGAAGTCAGTAAAAGCAATGCACATTATCAGCAGAATAAAAAAACATAAACCACATTGATCATTCTCAATAGGAATAGGAGGAAACCACCTCAACATAATAAAAGCCATATAGGAAAACCCCACAGCAAACATCATACTTAATGGTAAAGGATTGGGTGCTTTCCTCCTATAACCGGGAACAGAACAACAATGGCCACCATCTGCATCTCTATTCAACGCTATGCTGGAGGTTCTAGACAGGGCAATTAGGCAAGAAAAGTGAAAAAAAGGCATCCAGATTGGAAAGAAAGAAGTAAAACTGTCTTTACTCATAGGTAACCTGAACTTGTGAGTGGAAAAGCCTAAGAAATCCACCAAAAACTATTAGATTTAACACACAAGTTTAACAAGGTTGTAGGTTACAAGATCAATTTATAAAATTCAGCTGTATTTCTATATATTTACAATCAATCCAAATGTGAAATTAAGAAAACTACTCCATTGGGGCGCCTGGGTGGCTCAGTCAGTTAAGCATCCGCTTTCAGCTCAGGTCAGGATCCCAGGGTCATTAGATCGAGCCCCACAGCAGGCTCCCCCTTCAGCCTGCTTCTCCTTCTCCCTCTGCTGCTCCTTTTGCTTGTGCTCTCTCACTCTCTCTATCAAATAAATAAATAAAATCTTTAAAAAAAAAAGGAAAAGAAAAAGAAAACTCCATTTACAGTAGCATCAAAAAGAGTAAAATATTAGGAATTTAGCAACAGAAGTACAAGATATACTCTGAAAAATACTAAACACTAGTAAAGAAATCAAATAAGATTCAAATAAATGGAAAGACAGACATAACATGTTCATGGATTAGAAGACCTAATATTGTCAAGATGGTAATATTCCCCAAATCTGTTTAGCAATTCAGTGTAATCCCTATGAGAAGCCCAGCTGAGTTCTTTGTAGAAACTGACAAATAGATTCTAAAATTTATATATAATTGCAAGGGACACAGAATGGCCAAAACAATCTTGAAAAAGAACAAAGTTGGGGGACTTGCACTTGATTTTAAAACTTACCACAAATGAACTTTAATCAAGCCAATGTGCTATAGACATAGATATATAGATTGATGGGATAGAATTGAGATTCCAGAAATAACCCATGTTTAACTCATGTTTGACAAGTGTGTAGGACTATACAATGGGGAAAAAAATAATCCTTTCAAGAAATAATCTTGGGACAATTAGATGGCCAAATGCAAACGAATGGAATTAAACCTTTACCTTACATCATGCACAAAAATTAACTCAAACAGATCAAAGACCTAACAGTAAGAGTTAAAACTATAAAACCCTTAGAAGAAAACACAGGAAAAAATCTTGACGTGAAATTTGGCAAAGATTTCTTGGATACACCATGAAAAGCACAATCAACAAAAGAAAAAAAATAAATTGTACCTCATCAAAACTAAAAACTTTTACGCCTCAAAGGGCACTAGCAAAAAAGTGAAAAGACAAGCCACAGGATAGCAGAAAAATATTTGCAAATCATATATCTAGTAAAGTACTTGGATCTAGAATATAAAAGAAGTCTTATGGCATCATAATAGAAAGACAGATATCCCAATTCAAAAAGGGTCTTGAATAGAGGACTTGAATAGAATTTATCCAAAGAAGATATACAAATGACCAACAAGCAACGAAAACATGTCCACACAAAAAATTTTATGTAAGTAATTATAGCAGCAGTATTCGTAATACCCAAATAGTAGAAATAACTCCAATGTCCATTATGAGTGGATAAACAAAATATAGTATGTACACACACACACACACACACACACACACACACACATAAAATGAAATATTACTTGGCCAGGAACTGGAGCAAAATACTGATAACATGCTAGAAAGCATGGATAAAGCTTTCAAACAGTATACTAAGTAAAAGAAGCCAGACAGAAAATACTACATATTATAAGATTCCACGTACATGAAATTTCTAGAATGGGCAAACCTATAGGGACAGGAAGTAGACTAATGGTTGCTTAGCACTGTGGGGGAGTGAGAATATAGAAGAGAGATAGCTAAAGGGTATGGGGTTTCCTTGAGGTAATGAAAACTGTTCTAAAATTCACTGTGGCAATAGTGGCACATATCTATGAATATACGAAAAGCATTAGCTCATACACTTTAAATGGGTGAAATATATGTTATGTGAATTATCTCTCAGTTAAACTGTTACCAAAAAAAAAAAAAAAATCAATGCTCAAGTAGAGTATTCAAGGTATAGCCATTGATGCCAATTTTTCTAGTGGCTGTATTTATTAGTTTTTTAACATACACAATGGATATAAATTTGCATCCATCAAAATCTGGAACATTAAATGTGATTTTATTTTTTCAGATACAAATTAAAATTCACTTGAACCCCCACCTGCCAAAGTATTGAAATGTTGAATTACAGTCATAACGAGGGTTCCCTCTCCAGTTACAGGGGGGATTATGCAAATTGCCCAGGTTTGTGCATCTACAGCTTCCAGAAGAGTCCACTGGTTCCTGGTCTATACTAGTTAACACGGAAGGGATCACAGTCTAAGCCTGCACAGGCTAAGCTCCTTTGGAGAAAGGTGATTCTGTTGCTTCCCTGCCCTGCTAGAAACTGGGGAATTTTGTAGAGATTTTGCAAATCTGGGACTCAGGCAGTCATTTATTTTTGAGCTCTTTCTACTTCTTGGGGTACTACAAGCTAGCGGGGCAAGGCTCTTCCACCTCACAGAATATCCAAAATACTAATCTCTTCCTAGTCTTGGAAAATCTCCCATTTACAGGGTCTGTCTGTTCCTTTTACCGATTGCCTCGAAGGAACTTTCTCATCTTCTCTCTTCTACGGGAGTTCTGCTTCTAACTATGACAGACTTGCTTATTTAAGACCATCCCTGGGGTGCCTGGGTGGCTCAGTGGGTTAAGCCTCTGCCTTTGGCTCAGGTCATGATCTCAGGATCCTGGGATCCAGTGCTGCATTGGGCTCTCTGCTCAGTTGGGAGCCTGCTTCTCCCCTCTCTCTGCCTGCCTCTCTGCCTACGTGTGATATCTCTCTGTGTGTCAAATAAATCAATAAAATCTTTAAAAAAAAAAAAAAAGACCATCCCTCTTTCTGAGAACACCTTGACAAACCAGGCAAGAAAAGAATTTCTGTTGAAGGCACTGAAAGTTTCCTAAGAGGGTTGCCTGGGGCACTCAGTTGGTTAAACACCTGTCTCTTAATCTTGTGTCAGGTCTTGACCTCAGGGTCAGGAGTTTGAGTCCCACAATGGGCTCCAGACTGGCCTTGGAGACTACTTAAAAAAAAAAAAAAAAAAAAAATTCCACGTGAGAATTTCAAGGACCAAATCCCAGAGAGAAAGGAAGTACAGAGAGGTGAGCCTGTCATTCAGCATTGCTTTTCCCTTTGATGGGTTTGCTGATTAATTGGCAACCAAGAGAATAACTGGTCAATTAAATCCTCCACCTTTACCTTTCCTCCCCCTTAGACCATCTTCCACACTCCACTCTTCCTAAAAGTTAAATAACAATCCCTTTCTCCTCCACATAAATATTTCAGTGGCTTCCCATTCCCTCAGAATAAAGTGCAAGCTCTTACTACAGTTTAAGGAACCCTCTCAGATCTGATGCTTGCCTACATTTCCAGCTTCCCTTCTCACTACTACTCTCTAAGAACCCCAGCCATATTCTGCTGGCTTTTAATTCTTCTCAGTTGCTTTTCTCTCACTCACTCTAGGGCCTTTGCACACCTTGTCCTATTCTTTGGATCTCTTCATCTCGTATTCATTTTCCTGCCTTTCCTACTTCCTTTCAGGTTATAGTTTAAGCGGGTTTTTTTTGGTAAAGATTTTATTTATTTGACAGACAGAGATCACAATTAGGGAAAGAGGCAGGCAGAGAGAAAGGAAGGGAAGCAGGCTCCCTGCTGAGCAGAAAGCCCAATGCGGCTTGATCCCAGCACCCTGGGATCCTGACCTGAGCAGAAGGCGGAGGCTTTAACCCACTGAGCCACCCAGGTGCCTCCTTTCAGGTTATAGTTTAAATATCCTCTGGGATTTAGGTTTCCTATACTTGGTAATTTTCCTCCTTAGAAGGCAAGAAATTTGCCCCTTACATCCTGAAATTCCCTATCAAAGCATCTATCACATTTTATGATTACTACTTTATTGTCTGTCTCCTTTTAAAGATAGTGAGTCCTAAAAGGGCAGGAACTGTGCGTGTGTCTTGCTCATAGATGTCTCTCTAGTCCTCAACCTGGTTCAAAACAGACATTCACTAGATATTTTTTAGATTACTTATTAATATTAGAAAGCCCTCATATTTTGTCTTCAAGATAGTTCATCTTACCTCTCTTCAAACCCTAGCTATTTTTTTTTCTCTCCTAGAAGCTTCTAGGCAAGGACTACTGTGAATTGAATGTCATTTAAAATTTTTTAGTCCTTTTAACATTTTCAAGATTTTTCTGCAATTAAAATAAAAATGTAAGTGCAAGTATGAATATTCACACCACAGGCCCCTCCCCTGCTATCCCAATTCAACAGGGTTTAAAGCCCTCACTTGCTTTCTCACATGCAAAAAAGTGTGATTATAACTACTTGCATCCTCAAATGACACTCCGGCTTTTCAGTCACTCCAGGATCCGGTTCAAAAATGGCCTTCCTTGTTTTCTGTAGCCTTCTGTGGCTCCTTTCCAGTTTTTATCACAGACTTTGTTTTTCTCTGCTTCCTTCTCTGCTTCCTCTTCTCAGCTCGGCACAGCTTCCTCTGTCATGTTCTATAAACCTGCCACTGTTGATGAGTCTTTTTATGTGCCATCTGAATTGGCCGGCTCTGTCTCATTACTTCTTGGGTTCTGTCTCAAATCTCAGTGGCAAACAATTCTTTCTTTACCTGTTACTTTCTCTCCCCTTTTTACCCATTCCTTAATTTCGTCACTGAATTAACTCTTCAAACACAGGGCAAAATTGAATGCCTTCACTTGCCACCAGCAAACGTCTGCTTTGTTTCATGTTGTCACATACGTGCCAAGAACAGTACCTGGCACCTGATAACTAGCATGTATTTGTTGAATTAATGAAATATTTTGGCGTGTACTCTATGATAGGCTGCTTGGCTCCATTTACATTACTTTTGGTCCTCATGTACCAGAAATGAATATTTGAACATCATTGAGTACTTAGAATTTAATAACACCTAGTAAAATTATACACACACACACACACACACACACACACAGAGGAACCTGATTCAGTTATAGGCATTCTTCCTTAGCAGGTTCTTTCGTTATTGTTCAAAAATAAAGATCCTGGTGTAATGTAAAAAGGATTTGATTTGTTATTTTCATTCACAAATTAAGAGACGTTACTTCCTTTGGGAATAAGGCCTATTCTTTGTTCTATAATTCAGCTTTTAATCAGTATAACAAATACACTTATTTCATTTAAACGTAAACAACAGTAATGAATTTAATAAATGTAAACAAGGGCAATAAATTCACCCTGTAAATCAAATTGCTGGTGTTTGCAAATACAGGTAGCAAGTACTAGGCAAGAAGGCTCTATGGTCCAGGGGAAAAGACGCTAATAGAGGAAAAATTTCTGGGTACTGACACTAATTTAAAATTTGGGATAAGGGGAGATTTTAGTGAGTGCTGGATTGCCACAAGGAAGGGTTGGATGGGATGAGAAAGGTTAGTTGTGGACTTCAGGGTTCTGGAAGAAACCAGGGTGAAGGCAGTAGGAGATGAACTGAATTAACAAATATGTAGTGAGATTAAAAAAGAAAAGAAAAGAAAAGAAAAGAAAAGAAAAGAAAAGAAAAGAAAAAAGTCATTAGGATCTTGGGATATGGTGGGGGAAGAACCTAGAAGCATGAATGAAAGGAAATTCAAGGATGAAAATAGCAAGGGCCAGGGCTTGGATGGCAGAGTCAAGGAAACTGGACGCAGCTCCCGGGTGTTAATGCTAAAGGTGGAAAGAGAAAGCAAAGCAAGCAGGCCTCAAAGGGAAAGAGGAATGCTCAAAGGTAGAAATGAGTGGTGGGGGTCCTCCCGTAAAGGGCAGAAGTCGAGTGGGTAGGATTTTCGCTCAAAGGGCAGAAACAGAATCCTGAGATGATGCGGCAGTGTGGGTAGGTGGGTCAGCACCAGGAGGGGAGCAGAGGTCCAAGGCGTCCTGATGCGTCTGTGGCTGGCGTGTGATGCAGTCTGGGTTTTTCAGAGGTTTTCATAGAGAGCGCTGGGATTTAGAGTGTAAGTTGTAAAAACACGTTTCAGACGCCCAGGGTTTTTCAGTGTTAAGAGTTTGGTAGAGTTCGGTCATGTTTGGTGGGCGCAGGTGGCCAGTAACAGACGGAACATTCAGGGAGGGCTGGGAATCCATTTCAGCCGGGTTGGGGTGACTTCCGTGACACGTGGAGGGATCTGGGTCGGGATCCATAGGGGTGATTTTCGGTCCGGGTGGGTCCATGCGCCGGGTGTGGGCAGGGATTGAGGTGGGCGTTGGGGTGTATTTCAGGCAGCGCGGCGAGCGAATTTCCGTGGGCTTGGGTGAATTTCCTTCGGGTCCGCGGCGTGTTTCAGGCCGCGCTGGCCAATGAATTCCACCCGGGATGGGGTGCGTCTCGCGCGGGCGGGGGCGAGCCAGGCGTGGAGGGAAGTCCGGCGGGGCCTCTGAGCAGCTTCGGGGTGCGAGGCGGGGGGAACCGCTGTCAGGGCTGGGCCGGACCGACGGCCTGGGGACTTCGGGGATGTTCCGCTCAGCTAGCCGGAGTCCGCCCCCGCCCGTCCCGCTCTCGGGGGAACCTGTTGCTGGAGAAATGGGCGGGCGGTGGCGACGGCCGAGGACCCTCCCTCGCCTCCGCCCGGGCGTCTGGGCAGCCCTTTCACCCTAGAGGCGATCCGCGGCGCGGCCCCTCCCTTTGCTGTCTAAGTGGAAAAAAAAAAAAAAAAAAGTCACCTCCCCCCCACCCCCCACCCGCGCCCGTCCTCGGCGAGCTTGGGGCAGCCCGGGCCGCTTCCGGGAGCGGAGGCGCGGCCCCGCGGGCCGGAGGAGGCGGAGGCGGAGGCGCAGGCGGAGGAGGAGGCCAACATGGCGGCGCGCAGGGCTGGGCCGGGCCGCCGCCGCGCCTGAGCTCCCCACCGCCCTCGCTCGGCTCGCGGCGTTCACGCCCGCGCCCAGCCTGGCCCGGCGGCTGCGGAGCGCGCAGGCCGGCAGCGCAGGGGCCCGCTCGGGCGTGGGGGCGGCGCGGAGGGAGCCGCGCGCGGTCCGCCAGGCCCGGGAGCCGCAGCTTCGCCGCCCGCCGGCCGGCGCGGCCCGGAGGCCCGCGCCATGGAATCGGAGGAGGAGCAGCACATGACCACGCTGCTGTGCATGGGCTTCTCGGACCCCGCTACCATCCGCAAGGCCCTGCGCCTGGCCAAGAACGACATCAATGAGGCCGTGGCGCTGCTCACCAACGAGCGGCCGGGCCTCGACTACGGCGGCTACGAGCCCATGGACAGCGGCGGCGGCCCCAGCCCCGGGCCCGGCGGGGGCTCTCGGGGCGACGGCAGCGGCGACGGCGGCGGCGGCCCCTCCCGCGGTGGGAGCACCGGGGGCGGCGGCGGCTTCGACCCCCCGCCCGCCTACCACGAGGTGGTGGACGCCGAGGTGAGGAGGGCGACCGTGACCCCGCGGGAGAGGCCACTGGCCGGAATTCGATGGGCAGGGGGACACACCCCACTGGGCTGGGAGTGCGGAGGGCGTGTGGGGCGGGGGCTGGCTTGGAGGCCGAGAGAATGGAGCCCCGGACGCGGCGGGGGCGGAGGTCACCAGGCCGGGGTCAAGTGGGGAGAGGGACCCCTAGGGGACGGGCTGAATGGGCGTTAGGGACGCGGGGCAGGGCTGCGCGGCGGGGGTGGTGAGGGGTTTCGTGGGCTTCGGGCTAAGCACGCCGCAAGGCCGGTAGATCGGGGATGGGAAGGAGGATCCAAGACTAGTACCGGGATGGGCGAGAAGTGACGCGTTAGCCTGGAGTGTGTGGTGGCGAGGACGCGTGTATCAGGGGTCAGAAATGGGGTACTAGAAGGCTAGGCTAAGGTCGCCGGTTTCCTAGCACCGGCTTTCAGTGAAGGAGTGGGGGAGGCACGAGTTTCCGAGTCAGGAAAGAAGTGGGATGGGCTAGCCAGAGTAGTGGCCTTTGCTAGGGTCAGGGGAGGACTGCTGGGGTTAGGAATGGGGTTTGGGTTTTAGTCAAGGGCCAGAAAGAGAGGAGATTGAACAGGGTCTAAAAATGAAGAGGGACTGGGCCGGACAGAGGGTGACAGTAATTGATACAAGGTGGGGGAGGGGGTTACCTGCAATAAGGTCTGGTTTGGGAGGACTGACGTTAATAGGGCCAGGTGGGGTTTGGACCCAGGAGGTTAGAGGTCTGAGGCCAGGTCAGGGAAGGGCGCTGAGGAGGCCTGGCATTGGAGGATGAAGCTGGGACCAGGTCGAGGTAGGGGGAGTACTGATCATAGGCAAGGTCAGAAATGAGAGAAAACTAGAGGTGTAAAGGGATTGCAATCATACTGAGGGTGCTGTGCAGAGGGACAGGGAACAGGGTGGGAGAGAAATGGGAGGAGTGCAGGAATCTGTTAAGGAGAAAGGGCCATCTAGGCAAATGGCTCTGAGCACAGATCTCAAGTCTGGGTGGAGAAAACAAGGCCTCTTTGGGATGTGAGCAAAGAACATGGGGAAGAAAACCGACTTTAACCAATTTCAAAAAGGATCAACCAAAAACACCAGGGCCTGTGACATAATTGCTTTGCAGAAAAATGGCAGCTCATGTCAAGAATTTTGGTCAGATTCCTTGGATAGTGCATTTTGGGTGGACAAGTAGAGCAGCTTGGCCTGATGGCAGAAGAGCTCAGAGCTCAGATTAGTGGGCTTTGCATTTTTAAATAGAGATATGAGTTTGGATAATTCTTAAGCTAAGCCTTCTGAAAGAATTTTTACTAAATTGTGTTCTGTCCTTTTAATAATGTGCTTTTGCAGCAGTCACTTTGGCTGAAGTAGCTTGGAAATGAAGGTAGCACGTCAAAAAAACCGGTTTCTTCACAAGATTTCTTAGGTTCCCAGACTTCCCACACACTTTCTTGATTGCTCTGAGTTACCCTGTAACTTGGGTCTTTCATTGACCAGTTGATGTTATTTCTCATTTGGGACAACAATCCCACATAATTAAGGAACTATACTTAAGTCACTTTAAGAACTGAGCTTCTCTTTGCAAGTCCCCTTCACTCCTCTACTTGCCCATTCCACTTTTGACCCAGTTTTGAAATCAAGAAAACCATTGCTTTCTCTGAAGGTATTGATGTAACTGTGAAATTCAGTGTATCCTCATTTTGCAAGAAAATTGTATTCTTTTTTCCTTTGGTCACACCTTTTCATTGCCGATAATTGAAAAATCAAATTAAATAATGCTTGGTGGTACTCCCAACATTAACTACTGCCTGTAGATTTAAGCACAAAGAAATGGGCCTGGCTTCTTTTCACATGAACGACAGGCGGAAGAATTTGCTTTCAGGTAAAATCCAGAGAATCTCTTTTTTTGGAAGAATTACGTCAAGTTTTCATTTCCTCTTGACCTGTGGATTTGGCCTGGGGAGGCTGCATCATTTTTATTTTTTTATTTTTATTTTATTTATTTATTTATTTTTTGAGAGCCCAGAAGGTGCTGGTGGCTGAGGCTGGTTTACCCAGAAGCATACGGGCAGGCTACAGGCAGACACTTTACTGGCACGCAGGAGCCTAGTGAGAACGTTTAACCAATTTCTGCTTGTACGTTACAGATCTCCTGCCTGCCACCTGTGCACCTCAGTGGTTGGTCATCCTTGCTGTAGACATTGGGAAATGGAGGCTTTTGATTCTGGGAAATAGGACAGGGTGCTAATTGTTGTTGAGCATCTCCAGTATGTTAAGTGCTTTATATATTCTTTGAACCCTCAGTGAAATTGTTCATAACATCACTGCTTTAGAGCTAAGATTCATGGGTGGCAGTCTGGATTTGAACCTGAGCTCTTTGACTTTAAGGCTTAAGGACAGTGTGCTTTTTACTCTGCTGTACTCATGGTTTTAGGATCAGATTCATTTTAGGATAAGAAGGAAAAATAAAGAGGGAAAAAGACAATTTTGAGGTTGCTGAACAAATCAAGGAATGATATTGCAAGCATTTAAGTCATGGCATTTAGGAGTAGAATGATGGGTGGAATGAAAGAATTAGATCTTTAAAGAGGAAGGCTTTAGAAATGAGTAATTTGTTCAGCTCCTTTGTTTAAGCAGGCAGCCTGGCAGGGCCCAAAGGGGAAGTGACTTGTCCCCACAGAGCCAGTTAATGGAAAAAATGGGACTAGAACCCAGGCCTTCTCCCTGCATGGCCCATGCACTTTCTCTCTCCCAGCTATATAGTTGAAGAAGGGTCAGGATGTAGCAGTGGGTTAATGGGCAGGAAGAAAAGGGGAATGTAACAAACCAGGGGAAGTTTGTCAGCTCTGATATAATCTACCTGTTTTATTTCTTTAAAAATGAGTACCTGATTTTAAATTATGTAAAGTTATTTTTGATGCATAGGAAATTTTGGGTTTAGTGTCCTCTTGAAAACGTTTGGGAATGTACAGATTAAAATACAAATGTTAAAAAAGAGAAAATGACTCCATTTATATTAGTCATTTGGGGACAGGCAGTAAACATTCAGTGCTTTCCATGTCCCCGAGGGGGTGGGAAAAGAGTAGTGGACGTGAAGGTTACATTCTAGTGCCTCTCAAGGCAAGCCTCTCATTTTACAAGAAGTGACTTCCCAAGGTCATGTAGTTAGTTAGGTAAATCAGTTTAGTAATTTGGGTGCATGCTGTAATTAGGATTTCGTTTAAAAATTAAAATTTCAAAAACAAAAACAGTTAACTTCTGGTTCAGAAAAAGCGAGAATGCAGATATAAAACACTGAGATCTCTAACAGGGGGAAAAAACCCCCAAAACACCCACATTTCTAACAGAACACACAAAACTGCTTTGAAAGCCACTTTTTCAGGATCCTCCAGTTAAGGTATTGCTAGGTATTGCTTTGCACAAGTTGTGGTTTGGTTGTTACTACTATTGGATAACTGTAATTCATGGTCCCAGTGTCTGGAAGGCACTTTGAGGAGCTATCCAGTTTAGATTTTGAATAGCACTAGTTCAAAACCTGTCTAAGGCAGATAAGAGTTATGTTATTTAGGAGAATGAAATCTCACAGCTGCTCTAGATAACTTATCCAGATGTTCAACGCCTCACTCAGAATTCTTCACTGTTTCTTACCCTGCTGGCCACTGCTAAGGCCATGCCTACTGGTTCTGTCCATCACAGAGCTAGAAGAATCCGTCTTTTAAGCAGGGTGATCCTGTTCAGAGGATCAGAAATCAGTCAGGTGCTGTTGTGGGCATCTTAACACAGTTTAACAATTATGTAATATAACGTATTTATTACTGTCTTATTTTTTAGAAAATACTGAAATAGGTTTTTTTTTTTTTTTGCGGGGAGATTTCACTTAACTGCTAGAAATACCTTTCTTAGCTGTTTAGTTCTGTGATAATCTTCCTACAAGTGGTTTAATACTGTGATCTAACAAATATGGGGAATTCTTGTTTTGTTCCCACTTTAACGTGTACTTTCCTTCTTGAGGTATTTTGTCAGAAATAGTTCCAAGATTTCATTCCTTTTTTTTTTTTTTTTTTAGAGCCCCAAACTTGGTCCTGCTCTAATATAGCTAAATCACATTAATTTGTACTTTTTTAATTTACCTCATTTCTGCCTCTGTCTCTTTCCTTTGATAGTATGTGGTAATTATAAATGAATTAAAATTTTAGTATCAGTACTTATATTCAAGTTAATATTAAAATTCATGTTCTTTTTTACCTGAAATATAGCAATCCTCATACATTTGAGTGTGGAGTAAATATCAAATAAATAAATTTTAGTAATTATTAGTGATTTGAACACATGACCTTACAAATCATGGCTTACTATGATTTGATAAATTAAAAAAAAAGAAGAATCCATGTAAAGGTTTTAAGTTAAAAGTAAAATAATTCCAAAAAATCAGTTGAAAGTAATAAAATAAAAAATAGGGAATCTACAAGGTTAATTAATTAGCATAGCCTAATTTTTACAATAGGAATTTCTTTATAATCTAGTATATGAATCTCCTTTGGGAATTAGGCCTATGAGTTCATCTAACAGTTGAATTCGTACCTTGTAATTACCTGGCCATATGCTGTTAGAATGAGTGTAATTTGGCATGAAGGAAATAACCTTTTGCATGTTGGTGAGTATAGTTCTAGTGAAATCATAGTAAGTAGTGACAGTTTTATACACCATAGTAATGCTGTTAGCTCAAAACCAGTTGCAGTATTAGAAAAGTAAATTTTTTAATGTTTTAACAATTTGAAGAAGGGATTTCCATTTGAGTACAACTTAAATAGCAGACATCAGTGTATTACATACTTTTGTACTTAACTGGCCAAGTATCATGTAACATTGATTTTATTGGAAACCGAGTGTGAAGATGAAAATTTTTCACTTCTAATGAGAACTGTTGTGTTTAGGAAGATTTAACCAAATAATACTTTTTACATCTGGAGTTCAGTTTTCCGGGAATTTTTTCCTATTTGGAACACCAGAGAGAAGTAAACACATAAATACATAAGAGTGAACCATTTCAAAACATGCGCACATTTTTAGTATAGTCACTGCATGTGTTTCACTTATTTATTGTTTTAACTTGTTTTTTTCCCCTGTAATTCAGATAAATTTTAATGTTAGGTTTCCTATCAAACTAGAAGTGGCAGATTAGAAGCATTTTGTAGCAGTCCCAACATGAGGTGATGAGTATTTAGAAAGCACATTTGACAGTAGTGAGAAGTGACAAGCAGCAGCTCAGTGGTAAGGAGGGGACAGGAAAACTTTCAGAGGGGACTCAGGCAAAGCAGGCCAGCCAGTGTGTATGGGGCCATATGAGACAGCTTTGTGTGCTTCATGACCCCGGAGGACAGCGGGTTTTCATGATGCCGCACTCATGAAAAGGTTCCAGTACGCCCTGTTTAAGAACGGTCAGGAATGTATGGTACTGTTTAGCAAGGTTTTAGTTTTTGAACAGAATAAAAGAAGGTTGGGCACATAAAGAGGTAAGCTTCAGGTACCTGGGAAATTCAGACACGAAGGGCATTTCAGTCTAAGGATTCTGGATTGCTCAGGCACGGCTAAAGAAAGTTGTGCTTTGTTTTCAGAAGAGTTAATGTTCTATCTCACCTTCCTTCTGGGGAGTTTTAGTTTCTTTTTTAGGTTTGTAATTTTCATTCTCATTCTCATAGGAATTATTATTAGTATTGGAACATTTTTTTAAGTCACAATTGATTTTTTGAACATTATTTGTTAATTAGCAATTTGTAGGAGGCATCATTTATTGTTTATTGTTGATAATCTCTATGGTGAGTTTTTGGCCAAGTGTTTTGTGCCCTTTTTGTTTTTATGATAGGTTTATGAGTTCACTATCTCCAACAGTGGAAAACCCAGCTTCCATCATTGGTGGCTTATATTTTTTATTCGTGTGTGTGTGTGTGTGTGTGTGTGTGTGTGTGTAAGGAAAGTGGAATCTACTTGTTTACCAGTTAACTTTCAGCTGTCATGGAACATAAAACCATAGATTTGGTTTATTTTTGTTTGTTCTGAAGAGAAGAGCTAAATGCAATTAAGTCAAAATTTTATCCTGATAACCTTTCCAGAAATGGAAATGCTTCAGCCGCAATGCAGAGGTCTGAGGAAACTTTCCCCAAGACTGAGTTGAAGATCGGATTTTCCTCTTACAGATAAATAATATCTTAGGTGCCCCCCAAAGTCTTCTCACTTCTGAAGATGAGCTTCCTTGTTTCAGCCCCCAGTTTGCTTTCCTGTGGTATCTCAGTTATTTGTGTTATGAAATTCAATTGACACTATTTGAGATGCTTTCACTGAAGTTTATGGTGTTTATGTTAGGAATATTTTATTAAAAAAAACAGAACTTAGTAAACAGCATGGTACATTTTTTATCAGTAGGCTTCCAAAATGATTTCTGAAATTAAAATCTTTTTCAGAAAGACTTATTGGTCAGACATTCTGTTGCCAAAGACTTTTCAGTTTCTGCTTTGTGTGCTTTTAGAATCTAGCTTTTTATAAACAGGTCAGCTTTTTAAAAAATTTTTGCTTTTTTCCCCTCTTTTCATTTCTCACCTCTGTATTGTCAATTTTGGTGGAAAATTGAATTGCTTTCTGAAACCTGTTCTTGGAAATCCACAGTGAAGCATTTTGGTAACAATTTATAATATATTTCAGATCTTAGAAAATATGAAAGAATTCTACACTGCAAATGGCAATGTCATCTTGCAGTTGTTTAATTTATTCTGGATTCTTTCTTTTTTTATAGAACAACCTCTTAATTCTGACCTAAATATCACTCCCACCCCTTCTGTCTATCCCCACTGTTACTGCTCTGGCTTTGTTCATGTTCCTTTTTTACCTTTTCTCTGTGCCATTCACTGACACCAAAATGATCTCTCTACAGTGCAGATTCTGCTCACAGGATAACCTTGCTCAAAAATTTTTGGTGCTTCCTTATTTTCTATAGGTAAAACCCAAACTTCTTTTCTCTCAAGGTCTCCATACTTAATCCGTCTGGTCTTATCACCTGACTTCCAGTTTCATGCTCTGCCTTGCAGTTCAGAGGCCATCTCTTGACCCACTGTCACCCCCAAACCCTAGTTTCTGTCTTCCTGCCTAACACCAGTTCATTCTTCAAAGTGAGCTCCAAAGCCGTATCTCCCTAAGTTCAAAGTAAAGCGGTGATCATATTTTAGTTAAAAAAGACGTGTTTACCTTATATGTATCTGTCTTTCCATTAGGCTTGAGGAACAGGACTCTTTTTATCTCTGTGATTCTGACACCCCTGATTGGATAGAGAGTCAACTGAATGAATGGATGGAAAGAGAATTTTAAATGAAATAAGAAGTCAAATGACATTTGGAAGAGTATTGTGCCATTGGTTTGGAAGGTGATACAGTTTGTTCAGGGTTCTGTTGCCTGCTAACTCTTATCATTGGGCAAGTCAGGTTGTCTCCCTGAGCCTCAGTTTTCCCATCTATAAAATGGAGGTCTTGGACTATACCTATGGTTATTTTTTTTCATTCATTCATTGACTTCTTCGAGAGATTAAAAGCTATGTGGCCTCTCAGGAAATATACACACTTAATTTTTAAAGTAAGCTGGTGCTTAAGTATTAATACTATTATTTTTGGGTGATGGGACCACAGGTGATTCTGTTTCTATTCTTTCATTTTTAATGAACTTCTAAAAAGTATATAAACTTTATTTTAAAAGACCAGCAAAACTATGGTGTTCATTAAAATGAAAGTAGCTTTAAAAAAAAAAAAGAATAAAGTATTTCACAAGTCCTAGACTCCAAAATTATTTTTAAACTTTGCTATTGAGGAAAATTAAATATTAAAATGATTTAATTTGTGTTTTAACTAGCCAAAATATAGAAAAAAGGATACTGCTTCCTAGATATCACTGGGAACAATTTTCTTTTAATCTAGAATTCATATTTGATTATCTGCTTGTTAGATGGTTTCCATTTATTTCTAGTTATAAAAAAACTGTGATCTAGAAGATGTGGTTCAGTAGGACTTTCCACATTTGGGTCAGAGGTTAAGCTTTAATGGAGTTTTTGTGTAGTTGCTTTTCTGCATGCTCTCCCCTGCCTTGGAGTATCTCAGAACATTTTGCCCTGTTAATTGGTTCTAGCATATTCTTCTGGATGACTCCAGTGTGTTTTAATTGGCCTTTAGATTACCCCCAAATACAGTCACAGGTCTATGACTGTATTTGGAAAACAGCTGTCTTTAGAGCAGAGGGGTTTTGTTTGTTTTGCTTTGCCAAAGGTATGGATTAGAGGTGCACATCTGGCTACCACAGCCTTCCCTTGTCACCTCTGTTTCCTGTGACTGAAGCAGTGTTACTCAGGGTTGTTGGGCTCTTGGTAGGCTCCAGACCCATTTCTCATCTATTGTTTCCAAAAAGCAGTCCACCCACTTGACTCTTTCTGTCATTTATATATACTGAATGTAGAGTACTCTCTCATGTCTTTTTTGCACATTTTTAAGAGGGTGGAATGGCTATTTTTGGTATTCTTATTAAATGGAAAATCGTTAAGGAGTTCTGAGAATAAAAACTTTAGATTTATATGAAATAATGATTCATTCAAATTCCAGTGGTAAAAACAGATATTAAACTAAAAATGTTAGAGCAACAGAACGGTTTTTAGCCCGTTAATAAAATAGCCATTCTTTCAGTAGGTCTTAATTGAGCACCGATTGTGCCCTAGGCACTGAGCTAAGTGTTGGGAGTGTAATGGTGAGCCAGTCACATGGAGTATCCTTTCTATTATAGTTCAAGGCTGATAGATTTCTTGTGCTCTAAGTGGAATAAATTATGATGTTCTAATTCAGAAACTGGAGTCCTTGAAGAGTAGTGAGTTAAATATGAAAGAACTGACATCTATCAAAAGCATTTGAATAGTGCCTCAAGAATTTTTTGTGATGTAATTTGATTTATAGTGGTATCCATTGCTAGGAAACCAAGTGGTATTTTTCTCAAGTGATACTTCTTTAGCGCTATGGAATGTACTGAGTTTGTGTTTATTTACTTGTTGGGTTTTTAATATTAGTAGTTGATGTTTCTCTCAACTAGTGTCTCTTCTGAGAATAGCTCTAATTATTTCAGTTAAATGCTGTTACTTTTTGTCCTGAAATTATGAGTGTATATGTTTTTCCCAGAAACTAGAAATTAAGAACTGGTCTGATTTCAAGCTAAACATCTCTTGTGATTGTTGATAATATAAAAGAAGCCATTTTAAAGCTAGAGCAATGTGTTTGGTTTTAGAAAGGCTTAATGATGGTAGAAATAGCAGTATCTCTATGAGGAAAACTTGTCTAGGATTAGTAAAATAAGGGATCCTTAGTTATTAGTATTTTGGGTTTTGTGGTCAGTTTTATGCTGGAGTGGACTGTCTTTGCTAAAATAATACTTAAAAAAATTAGTTTTCATTTTGTAAGATTTACTCTTCATGGTGTTTGCTTCATTTCAAATATTTTGGTGAAATAGTAAAAACTATTTCATTAGTTTGTACATCATATTTGTTTTTGAGAAAATGGCAGTTATCTATTGAGCAGTTGGTACTTTCAGTGTTGAAATTATGCCAGGCCCCACGAAAAAATGTGTGTGTGTGTGTGTGCGCGTGTGCATGCGCGTTCATGCATGTATGTAGTGTGTATGTATATATATATGTGTGTGTGTGTATATATAAAATTTGTACCATAAAAGCAATTGGTTCATGTTCTGTGTGCAGATATACTGACATCTGTAGAGAACAGCAAGCGGGTCCTATTTGCTATTCATTACTTTGACATTTTTATGGTGAGAATATAAAACATATCTGTGGTAGAGAAATTCCAAGCATTTGTTAAGGGAGGATCAAAGATGGGAAGATCAATGCTGAATTATCAGAGATTCAGGGGTTCACCCAGTTCATATCATAATATGGGAGACTAGTATCAAGAATTCTTAGCAAGATACACTTTATAAAACAGAAAAATTATCTGTAGAACTATTTCCTGCCTTCCCCTCTCCCTACTCCAAGCAACAGAACTGAAAGTTGTAAATTTAAGTATTAAAATGAAAGATTTGTTCAGAGCTGGAAGGGACCATAGGGATCTTGTGTTAAAAAGCTTGTCAGTTTAGGGATGAGGACCTTGACCTTGGATCATTAGCAAAGTCAGGAAGGGAGCCTAGCTCTCCCCCCCCACCCCCCGAGGTGTGTTTTGTGTTCTTTACCACACTTTGGGACATGAGGAAGTCTGACTGCAGGTCTTTAATATATCCTTCCTCATAAACTCACTGTATTTGAATCACTACTATTTCCTCTGTTAGGTACTAGTTTGGATGAAGTGGGCAGAGTTGACATTTAATCCACTTTTCCCTCTCAGACTTTTTTTTTTCTCTAAGATTTTATTTATTTATTTGACAAACAGATCATAACTAGGTGGAGAGGCAGGCAGAGGTGGCGGGGAATGCAGGCTCCCTGCCGAGCAGAGAGCCCGATGCGGGGCTCGATCCCAGGACCCTGAGACCATGACTTGAGCAGAAGGCAGAGGCCTTAACCCACTGAGCCACGCAGGCGCCCCCTCTCAAACTGTTTATCTTGCTTTCTCTTTCAGCATTTTTTTTTTTTTAATGTCTGTGGCTACTGATGTTTCTAGAAGGTGGTAAGTGTTGAGGAAGGAAAGGCTGAGCAAGTGCTGTCACTTGTGAAGGTGTGTGTCTGTCTACTTGGCATCCTTGCACAGCTGACAAGGATTAGTGAACTCCTGAGTCTACCCACAGTTGCACCCATGCATTGGGTACTTAAAAAATAAGCGTAATAGGGGCGCCTGGGTGGCTCAGTTAGTTAGGCAACTGCCTTCGGCTCAGGTCATGATCCCGGGGTTCTAGGATTGAGCCCCACATTGGGCTCCCTGCTCAGTGGGGACCCTCCTTCTCCCTCTCTCTCTGCTGCTCTGCCTGCTTATGCTCTCTCGCTCTGTCAAATAAATAAATAAAAATCTTAAAAAAAAATAAGCGTAATAGTCAATATGCAAATCTCTTGAAATAGTATACCGCCTAATTTGTCTTTTTTTAAGAGTATCTTTTACTTAAGAATTTTTTCTCTATCAAATACAGTGTTTATTATAAGTATCAACTGCGATGTATTACACACTTGTAGATTTGAAATTAAACGTTCTGAATGATAACTTGGAAAGGTATTAATATGCTAAAAATGTAACAGTTTCCCTTAGATGATATATTTTAATGAACACAGAAATAAAACGCAGTTTATATTAACTCTTTACAGAAGAACTTTAAACAAATGAGCCTTAAAATATTTCAAGGTTTGTTTTTTGTTTGTTTTTTAATGACTCCTTGCCTCTGCACATGCCTTTTCTCCTACCCAGCATGTCCTCCTTGTCCCTCTTTCCCCTTCTCCTGCTGTATTGGACTATGAGAGTTAGTCCACAGTGCTGCCTGTGTGACATCCACGTGATCCCTGCACTTGATCCTTCCTCTACAAAGTAGATTTCACACAGGCTCCTGGTTGACAGAGATAGGTAATGAACGCTGTCCTTATTTCAGTCCAGCTAGTCCTGGGGCACTCTCAATTGCTAACCTACCACATGCAGTGTTGATCAGGTCTGCTAATGGTTTGCTAGTAGGGCTTGATATCTTCCATTATTTTTCTTCCACTTATTCTTCTCTTCTTCTGAGTTAAAAGTCCCTCCTTGACTTTGAGTAGAGACTTTCACAGCATTTATCTGTTACGTTGGAATTCTTCATCTACTTGTCAGCCAGACTGAACTGTGGGTCTTTTGAGGACAGGGTCTGATCTTCTGCATTTCCCATGAAGTTCAGGGTAACACTTGACATAGGAGATGCTAAATTAAATGAAAGAATCTGATCTGGAAAAGATGGAGTTTGCAACACCATTCTGGCACACATTTTCCTTCATTCAAGCGTATCACGTAACCTCTGAAAGCAAATCTTGCCTAAAATAACCTCCATAGCTTAAAGGCAATACCAGTGTTTTGATAATCCTAGCGCAGATTTCTGTTGAGGTATTTACCTTGTTTTACAGTTTGTGGAAAGGAACTTTTTTTGAACTGTTGCCAGTAGTTGAAACGGGCACCATGTTGGACACAACACATAAAATTGGAACTTTGGTATTCAGTACCACTCCCTGTGCTTTATAAATTGTTCTGTAGCTCACATAGAAAAATACCGCACACAGGAAAAAACATGATGGCTGCTAAAAGAAACAGACTTTTTTTTAGCCTTAGGTAGGACTGTTCGCCAGTCTGCTTTTAGATAGTTTTGCTGCATGGTTTTGTTGAGCTCTACTTCAGTAAGGAGAAGATTATTGCAGAGATTGTCATTTTTGGAGAAGAAAGGAAAACATGCTCTCAGTAGAATTAAAACAGGAAACTGATTTTTATTGTTAGTTTTTGTTTCAGCTTGTCCTATTTATTGGTTTCATTTATCACTATAATAATAATGATGTTACTATTAATCTAAGCAAGTTTATTTTGAAAGAAAGCTATTAAGATGTTGTTCGTTTTTTACCCCACTTTTCTCAGCCAGTGTGTGGGGGGGGAATGTGCAGAGGGGAAGTAGGAGGAGGAAAGAAACAGTTGTATGGGAACCATTTGTTTAACACTGAACAAATATTTATTGAATGCCTTTGGCTCTAGTCTGGCCTCTGATGGTGAAAACACAGTTCCTGCTTTTAAGGAGTTTACAGCCTATTGCAGTGGTTTTGAATGGTGGGTGAGGATGGCCAGCACCAGATCAGAATCAGTTGGTTTGCTTTTTCAGAATAGCTTATCCCCAGCAGAACCTCCAGCTATCCCAGGAGATTCTGCCGGCGTAGTGAGTATTAGGTAAGAGTACTTTAAAATAAAGTGTTAGAAAAGGTACATGTTCTGAGGTCAGCTACAAATCCAATGTGGATATAATTTGATTTGTATATTAGCTGTATTTTTCCCAAGTTTTTCATCTTGAACAGTTTCCAACCTACAGAAGCAACGGTACAACGAACACTTGTGTACCCTTCACTTTGATTCAACATTTGCAAACATTTTGTCACATTTGCTTTAGCTCTGCTCTCTCTCAAGGCACATACACATACACAGCTGCATATACATGCGCGCGTGCGCGCACATACACACACACACACACACATGCTTAGACTTTTCTCCCCCTGAACCTTTTGATGATAAGTTATAAACGTCCTGACACTTGACTCCTAAATACTTCAGTATGGATCCCCTAAGGACAAAGACATTCTCCTACAGAACCACAATACCATTATCTCAGCAAGGGAATTTAACAGTGATATATTAATATTCTCCATTATTTAGATCATATTTAGATTTCCCCACTTGGACCAAAAATACCCTTTGTAGACATTTTAAAATATAACCCAGGATTGAATCAAAGATAATGCATCTCATTTAGTGATTATGTCCCTTTAATGTCGATTCTAGAATGGACTTTGTATCTTTTTAGTCTTTTAAGACTGACATTTTTAAAAAGAGCCCAATTCTCGTATTTTTTAAAGATTTTATAATTGGGAAATACACCAGGAAGTTTTATCATTATCTATTAAGGTAATAAGGAAAACTGAACAAAAGCATTAACTTCTTCCATGACACAATTTGTTCCTCTTTAGTATGACTGTACTTTTAATCATTTTATTCTGACTTTTATAGAATTTTAGCAGTTTTAGAGCCAGAAGGGATCTTGGATCTATAGGTAAAGCGTTTTCATTTTACAGATGAAACTGAAGTATGGAGATACCAAGTCTCACCTAAGAATGTGGTCTCAAAATGTTATAAGCTCCTGGTCATTTGGACATACTTAGGCAGAGGCCCTGGGATTTTCTGGGGATGTAGAGGAGAATTAGGTATCATATAAATGTTTAGACATTGAAAGTAGGATGGAGATAGGATGTAGCTCCTGTCAATTGAGTAACATGATCAAACTGGGATGCCAAACCTGTAAGCTGATAAAGCCTAACATACCTCAGTGTCTGATGTTTGAAAATAGCGGCAGGCTCTTCAGTTACGCTGCGCTCTGTCTTGGGTGACAGACCCTTGCACCAAGACACAGTTCTCTGTGCCTAGAATCCCTTCCCCTTCTCTCTTACTTCATAAGGATTTTTCTTAAAGATTTTATTTATTCATTTGACAGAGATCACAAGTAGGCAGGGAAGCAGGCTCCATGAGGAGCAGAGAGCCCGATGCGGGGCTCGATCCCAGGACCCTGAGATCATGACCTGAGCAGAGGCTTTGACCCACTGAGCCATCCAGGTGCCCCAGCTTCACAAGGCTTTATTAGGTGCTTAACATCCATCCATTCACCAGAATTTATTGAGCCCCTACTCTGTGTCAGGAACTGTTAGAGATAACGCAACAAACAAAACAAAACTGCCCCAGTGAAGTTTATATTCTAGGTTTGGGGGGGCAGACAACAAACAGTTGTCTAAGTAAAGCGTGGGCCATCAGATGGTAAGTGCTATGGAGAAAAATAAAGCAGAAGGTGGCGGGGCGAGCGTGCTGGACTGGGGTTGGCTGGGTATGGCTTGGCCCTCTTAAAAGTCTGTCTTTCGGAGAAGGCTTCACTGAGGAGGGTGTACTTGAGCAGTGACCTGAAGGGGGTGTGGGAGTGCGGGAGCAGGCTTCGTGCTTGTCCGAGGGGAAAGCACTCCCAAGTCAAAGCTCAGCAAACTTGTTCTGTAAAGGGCCAGACGGTCAGTATTTGAGGCTCTGCAGGCCATACTGTCTCTGTTGCAGCTCCTCGGCTCCACCGTTGGAGTGCGAAAGCAGCCATGCATGACATAAACCAGCAAGAGGGTCTCTGCTCTGATATAACCTTATTTACAGAACGAGAGAGTGGACAGTACTTTGCCAACTCCTGCTAAGCACAGAGAACACCTAATGCAAGGGCCCTGGTGGGCAGCACGGCTGGGGTGCTTGAGGAGCCAGCAGGCAGGCCATGTAGCTGGAACTCAGGAAGGAGGGAAGAGCAGGAGATGAAGTCAGAGTTGAAGGAGAGGGCAGATCCTCATGAGGGCCTCAGAGGCAACCGTGATGATGCCTTTTTGTCAGAATGAGGAAGGCAAGCCTTGAGGGTTCCAAACAGGAAGACATGATATTATGGGAAAGATCCAGAGTTTGTCATTGGACTTATTAATTTAAGATGCTTATTAAATATCCTAGTGGAGGTATCAAAGAGGGAGTTGGATGGGTGCTTGGAGTCAAGGGAAGATGGCCATACTGGAGCTAAACTATGAAAACCTTCAGCTTAGAGATGGTATTTTAATCATTAGACTGGGGGCGCCTGGGTAGCTCAGTAGGTTAAAGCCTTTGCCTTCTGCTCGGGTCATGATCTCAGGGTCCCGGGATCAAGCCCCGCATCAGGCTCTCTGCTCACTGGGGAGCCTGCTTCCCCCTCTCTCTCTGCCTTTCTGCCTACTTGTAATCTCTCTCTGTCAAATAAATAAATAAAATCTTTAAAAAAAATATCATAAGACTGAGGGCACCTAGGTGGCTCAGTCAGTGAAGCTTCTCTTTGTTTCTGTGCAGGTCATGATCTCAGCATGGTAAGATTGAACCCCACATTGGGCTCCATGCTCAACAGGGTGTCTGCTTGAGATTCTTCTCCTCTGCCCCTCTTCCTGCTTGTGCATACATGTGTTTTTTCTCTCTCTCTCTCTCTACCCTCCAAGGGAATAAATAAATCTTAAAAAAATAAAAATTAAAAATGAAACCATTAGACTATGCATTCTCAAAAGGGCTAGTAGCACTCCGAAGGAGACTCTTGAGGAGTGAAAAAAAATCTTAACTGTTATAGTGGTTTGCTCCAAATCTCAAACCTACCCAGCACAATTTTATTCTTCAGTATTTAATTAACAGAGATGGGATGATTGGGGGAAAAGTGTTGAAAAAACTTCTCGAAGGGTGATAATGAAAACAAGGTTGAGAACCACCATGGCATAGTTGAAAATCCACATGTAACTTTTGACTAGCCCAAACTTCACTCCTAATATCCTGTTGACCTTAACTAATAACTTAAACAGTTGATTAACACATATTTTGCATGTCATCTGTGTTATATACTATATTTTTACAACCAAATAAGCTAAGGAGGAGATGTTATTTCAAATCATAAGGAAGAGAAAACACATTGACAGTACTTAACCGTATTTTTCAAAGTGAACCCATGCAGTTCAGACCTGTGTTGTTTAAGGTTCAAGTATGTAAGATGACAACTTCTTGTGAAAACCTTCTTTCTGAATAATCTAAATACATGAATAACCAAGAGTATGAAAGGAAGGGACCATGAAAAATGTCAGCTTTTGTAGAAAAGTTAGGAAATTTTCTTCTGTTTATAGCAGAATGAACTTGAATTCCAAGAAAAACAATTCGCAATAATTTCAGTAACTAATAGAGTGTGTTAGTAACTTGGGGACTGCCTACACACTTGCCTATCATCTCTCTTTTTCCAAGAAACAGTATTTTAGGAATCATTTTCTCTAGTCTGAAGTAACAGAAGGAATATCAGATCTGCACATCACTGTCTCTGAATTACTTTGAAAAAATATTTAATAAATAAGACTGACAATCTCAAGATTAGTGAATATTATAAATTCATGACTTGGAAGAGCACCTGGGTGGCCCAGTCAGTTAAGCATCTGCCTTTTGGCTCAGGTGGTGATCTCAGGGTTCTGGGGTGGAGCCCCACATCCCATCAGCTCTCTGCTCAGCAGGGAGTCTGCTTCTCCCTCTTCCCCTCACCTCACTCTCACACTCTCTTTCTTTTTCTCTCTCTCTTCTTTCTCTCTCACATAAATACAGTCTTTTAAAAAAATCAATTCATGGAGCACCTGGGTGGCTCAGTGGGTTAAGCCTCTGCCTTCGGCTCAGGTCACGATCTCAGGGTCCTGGGATCGAGCCCCGAATCGGGCTCTCTGCTCGGTGGGAAGCCTGCTTCCTCCTCTCTCTCTGCCTACTTGTGATCTCTCTCCTCTTTCTCTGTCAGATGATTAAATAAAATCTTTAAAAAACAAATTCATGACTTGGAATCAGATGTTCATGTTTTCATGTTTTTCCTTAAATACTTGACATATATGATGCAATTTGTTTATTTTAGATTATCTGTTTTTAGAAATCAATGGAGAAAACAATTTGACATCTTCGTTTTTCTGTACATTAATCAGAAATAGAGACACTGAAAAAAAGAAACGTAGACATTCTTCTGAATACATTGTTGGCTAATAAAATAGCTCAGTAATTGAATTTAGTAGTAAAAGAAACTTGATGCAGCATTGCCAAACACCCTGTCTTTAAGTTGAATAATTTTCTTTATATGTCTTTGTTGAGTCAGTGGGCAGATAGGAGGTTATCTCTAAACAGGCGATGCCAACTTGAGTAGGTTTTGCTTTCTTTGAACAAAGAAGACAAATTTTAATAATACATCCTTGTTGAGTTCAAGACTAAAACTTGAAGGTAGTTTTCTAAAATAAATATTAAACTCTGTTATTAACTTAAAACCTTGTGCAATGCTTATTTTAAAGCTCATTTGCAAGGGTTAATAAGTTACATTGTTTTTTGTACTCAGCCACCAACTAAGGTAGTGCCTATATTTACGTTGGTTTATCTGCACTTTTCAAACTGGCAAGTTTCTGGATATGGGTAGTGACATGTATGAACATACCTAATTGTAAATATAAAAGGAAAAATGTTTTTGTCAGAATAACCTACTTGTTCAGTCTAAAGATCTCCTTTAAAGATCTAAACTGTGGAGGTAGATTTACACTATATAGTGACAGCATTTGGCAATACTGTGAAAAGCTTTATAACTCAACTTCCAACTCTCTAAGTTGGAAATACTTTACTGAGTATTAAGTTGCCCTTTTAAGTAAGTAAATAGTAGGTAGTAAGCCTTATTCTGAACAGTGTGCCAGTAGATGAAATTGTCATCACGACTCTTTGAATCCCTAGCAGGTTTATAGCACTATGAAGTATTACAGAAGTTACAGAGGCTTTGTTTAATATTTTCATTTGTATTTTGGGGCGTAAGTAAGATTATTTAGGAATAGGCTAAATTATGTATCCAGCAATGTTAATTGTTTTTATTTTAGTCCTAAACTGGCCTATTCAGAAACCATAATTTAACAATATGAACTCATCTATTATATTTCTTAGGTGATGAAATAAAAACACAAGATTCAGTGTTACTAGAAAATTTTCAGGTTAAAAGTGACATTCAGGAATTGTTTGCAAGGTCATTTCTCTATTTATTGCCTGGTGACAGAATCGTGCATGTCTAACAAATGCTGAATTTACGTATTATAAAACACCTTTTAAAATTTTAAATGAAATTGATGGAATATCATAGTAAAGACATTGCTTCAAGTGGTCAAAAAGGCTGAGTACTGAGGTTTTATTAATATGCTTGAAAACTAATACTGGTTTTGAAATAATACTCTCTGTAAGCCTCTGTCTAGAATACAGTCCCCCTTAAACTTCTTCAGCTGTGTACACATCCCTCCCCAGTGCACATGCGTGCACAACATCCACAGGCTAGCTTGGATGCCCCCTCCCTGCTCTGCATTCATGTGTCCTGCTCTTTAAAGACAAGAGTTGTATCCTTATCTGTGTCTCCAGTGCTGAGCACATTGGCTGGAACCTAGCAAGTTTATGATAAATGCATTTTTAACCCATTTAGAACCAGTAAACATGAATGGTTACTTGAGAGTCATTTGGATTTGGCATCTGATGAAGAATTAGTGTATTATATTCCTTAGTTCTTATTAAAAGCCCAATACCATATTTCCGTTGGGAGCTGTGTTGCAATAGGACAGTTCTGAGCTGCTTTGCATGTGTTCTCTTGCTCAATATGTAATTTTTGCCAAGGACAGGCTCTACTCAAAGTGATGACTCAAAATATTAAACTTGAAAATGGGTTCATGTTACTATTTCCTCCTCTCTTAAGATTCCCTCTCTCTTTGTGTTGGTTGGTAGCAACCTTCTCAAAATGTAATGCTGCTCTGTATCATTCATTAACCCTACTGTACATCACGCCTGTTCTCTTTTTTTCAAGATCAAGAATGTTAAGTGCTTAGGAGGCAGCATGAGACTTTTTGCCTCTTAGATCTCAGATATATTATTTTTTAAATTGCTGTTTTCAAACTGTCAAATGGGCCTGGGTATCATTTTTATTATAGATCTTTAGGTACAACTCTGTGTTTCGAAGTTCTTAGGTATATTTATATACTTATTCATGTTTAGTGACCATAATCATTGAATTCCTTCTTGTTAATCAGCTTTTTAAAATAACAGCCTTATTGAGTCACAATTCACATACCATAAAGCTCACCCTTTTAAAGTATGCATTCACAGAGTTTTGCAGCCATCACCTCTCCTTTAGAATATTTTAATTGTCCCGCAAAGAAGCCTTATGTCCAGTAAAAGCCTCTCCTTTTCTCCCTCCTCCCATCCTCTGGCAACCACTAATCTACTTCCTGTGTCTGCAGATTTGTCTGTTATAGACATTCATATAAACAGAATCATATAGTATGTGGCCATTTGGTCTGGCTTCAATTTATTGTAATGTTTTTTAGATGTCATTCATGTTGTAGCATGCTATCAGTATTTCGTCTGTTTTTAGGGTTAAAAATATTCCATTGTATGGATATACTACATTTATTCATTCGTTCGTTTCAGTGATATTTGGGTTTTTACTGCTTTTTGACTTAACCGTCACCAATGCTGCTGTGCACGTTCATGTACAAGTTTTTGTGTGGACATACGTTTCATCTCTCTAGGGTGTATCTAGTAAATGTATCAGTGGGTACAATTGCTGTGTCATATGGTAACTGCAATTAACTTTTGAGGAATTGACAGCAGTCTTGCAAAGTGGCTGCACCATTTTATATTCCAACCACCAATTATGAGGGTTCCAGTTTTTCCACATCCTCACCAATACTTACTTATCTTCTTAATTTTAGTCATTCTAATGTATGTGAAGGTGGTATCTTTAGGGTTTGATTTGCATATCCCTGAGGACCAGTTAATATTGAGCATCTTTTCATGTACTAATTAAAGGCCACTTAGATCTTATATCTTCTTTGGAGAAATGGCTGTTGAGATCATTTTTTCTGGTTTGTTTGTTTGTTTGTTTTAAGTAGGCTGCATGCCCAGCTTGGAGCCCAGGGTGGGGCTCGAATTTAGCATCCTGAGATCCAGACCTGAGCTGAGATCAAGAGTCGGATGCTTAACCTACTGAGCCTTTCAGCACCCCAGTTTGTCCATTTTTTTATTGAGGTGTTTATTTATTGTTGAGTTGTAATAGTTCTTCCTTATTTATTTGTTTGTTTTAAAAGATTTTTATTTAATAAGAGCTCTTTTTTAGATAAAAATTTTTTATCAGATATGAAAGTTGCAAATATTTTCTCCCATTCTGTGATTATCTTTTCACTCTCCTAATGATGTCCTTTGATGCATAAAAAGTTTTTAGTTTGGTGGAATTCAGCATTTATATATTTTTTCTTTTGACATTGTGTTTTTGGTGTCCTAAGAAATAATTGCCCAATCCACAGTCATGTAGATTATTCCTGTGTTACATTTTTAGTTAATTTGTGTATGAGGAAGGGGTCAAGTTTCATTCTTTTGCTTGTGTGTATTTAGTTCACCCAGCACTATTTGTTGAAAAGGCTAACTTTCATTGAATTGTTTTTATGCCTTTGCCATAGATTAATCAAGTTTTATTGTCATCCTTGTTGAAAATCAGTTGACTGCAAATATAAAGGTTTTGTGTTTTTAAATCTCAAATCAGTTCCATTGAACTGTATGTTTATCTTTATGCCAGTACTGGATTGTCTTGATTACTACAGCTTTGTAGTACATTTTAAAAGAGAAGTATAAACCCTCAAATTCTATTCTTCTTTTTCAAGATTATTTTGGCTGTTCAGTGCTTTTCACAGTTCTTTGTGAGTTTTAGAGTCAGCTTGTCAATTTTTGCAAAGAAGACAGTGGGAATTTTGATGCTTATTGTTTTGAATCTATAGACTAATTTGGGAATTATTGCCATCTTAACAATATTAGCTTCCAATCCATGAATATGGGATGTCTTTCCATTTATTTAGGTCTTCTTTAATTTCTTTGCTGTAATGTGTGTTTTCAGTGTATGAGTGTTGTACTTCCTAAGTATTTTATTCTTTTTGATGTTATTGTAAATGGAATTTTCTTAATTTTATTGTAGGATTATTATTAGTGTATAGAAATACAGTTGAATTTTACATATTGATATTGTATTCTTCAACTGCAACCTTGCTGAACTCATTTATTAGTTCCAGAAGGTTGTTTTGTTTTTTGGTGTATTCCTTAGGATTTTCTGCATACAACATGTGTCATCAATGAATGTAAATAGTTTCATTCTTCCTTTTCAGTATGAATGAAGGCCTTTTATTTCTTATTTTGCCTAAGAGCTCTGGCCAGATACTCCAGTACAGTGTTGAATGATGGAAGCTGTGAGAATAGGAATCCTTCTTTTTCTTGACTTCAGAGGAAAGCATTCAGTCTTTCACAATTAAGTATGATGTTAATTATAGACTTTCTTAGATGCCTTTTATCAGGTTGAGGAAATTCCCTTTTTGTTGAATTTTTTTTTATCATGAAAAGTGTTGGATTTTGTGAATATTTTTTCTGAATCTGTTGAGATGATCATGTGTTTTTGTTTTTTATTCTGCTATGTAGTGTATTGATTGATTTTTGTATTCTAAACGAACCTTGCATGCCTGGGATAAATCATACTTGCTCACGTGTATAATCCTTTTTATATACTGCTGGGTTTGGTTTGCTAGTTTATTATGAAGGATTTTTGTATCTATATTCATGGGGATATTGATTTATGTATTTTTTTAAGCTGTGGTAAATATACCTAACATAAATTTACCATTTTAACCATTTTCAAGCATAGTTCTGTGGCAGTAAATACATTCCATTGTTCTACGACCATCACACCATCCGTCTCCAGAATTTTTTCATCTTTCTAAACTGAAACTATATATTCAGTAAACAGTAACTTCATATTCTCCCTTGCCTCCAGCCCTTGGCAACCACCATTCCATTTTCTGTTCTATGAATATGACTACTCTTGTTACTTCATATACATGGAAACATACAGCATTTGTACTTTTGTGACTGGCTTATTTCATTTAGCACTAATGTCTTCAGGGTTCATGCAGGGTTGTAGCATGTATGAGAATTTCCTTCTTTTTAAAGACTGAATATACTACTGCATGTAAATACCACATGTAGTTTATCCATTCATTCATCAAGCATCTATCAATGTGAAGTATCTTTGTCTGGTTTTAATATCAGAGTTACACTGACCTCGTAAAATAAATTGATAAGTGTTCCCTCCTTTTCTTTTTTGGGATGGGGAAGAGTGTGAAGGATTGATGTTAATTCTTCTTTAAGAGTTTGGTTACAATTGATTGGTAATGGCATCTAGCCCTGGCCTTTTCTCTGTGGGAAGCTTTTGATTACAAAGTACTCCATTTACTTGGGATAGGTCTATAGAGATTTTGTTTCTTCTTGGGTCAGTTTTGGTGGTTTATGTCCTTTTAGGAATATATCCATTTCATGTAGATTATCTAATTTGTTGGCATAGAATCATCAATAGTATTCTTTACAGTTGTTTTTATCTTTGTAAGGTTAGTGTTGATATCCCCTCTTTTGTTCCTGAGTTTTGTAATTTGAATCTTCTCTCTTTCTTTCTTGGTTAGTCTGGCTAAAAATTTCTCCTTTTTGTTGATCTTTTCAAAGAACCAACTTTTGGTTTTAATGTCTCTATTATTATTTTTTTTTCTTTCATTTGTTTCCACTCTAATCCTTATTATTTCTTTCCTCCTGTTTCCTTGGGTTTAGTTTGCTCTTTTCCTACTTCCATAAGGTTCATGGTCAGGTTATTGGTTTGAGATCTTCTTTTTAAAAAAATCTTCCTTTAATCACTGCATGATAAGTTTTGTTATATTTTAATTTTCATTCATCTCAAAGCACTTTCTAATTTCCCTTGTGATTTTTTTTTAACCCAGTGGTATTTAGAAGTATGTTGTTTAATTATCCCATGTTTTTAGATTCCCCAAATTTCCTTCTGCCCTTGATTTCTTATTTCATTCCATTGTGGTCAGAGAACACACTTTGTATGATTTAATCCTTTCAGATTTTTTGAGGCTTGTTTTAGGACCTAACATGCTCTGTCCTGAAGAGTGTTCTGTATACACTTAAGAATATATATTCTGCTGTGATTGGCTGGAATATTCTATAAATGCCTTTTAGATTTAGTTAGTTTGTAGTATTATTTATTTAACTCTTCCATATCCTTGTTGATCTTCTGTCTTGTTCTCTTGTTCTGTTACTGAAAATGAGGTGTCAAAGTCTCCAACTATTCTTTTTTTTTTTTTTTTAAAGACTTTCTTTATTTGACAGACAGAGATCACAAGTAGGCAGAGAGGCAGGCAGAAACAGAGAGAGGAGGAAGCAGGCTCTCTGCCGACCTGAGACCCCGATGCAGGGCTTGATCCCACGACCCTGGGATCATGACCTGAGCTGAAGGCAGGGGTTTTAACCCACTGAGCCATCCAGGCACCACCAAAGTCTCCAACTATTCTTGTTGAAGTACGTATTTCTCTCTTAAATTCTGTCACTTTTTGCCTCCTTTTCTTTGAATCTCATTTGTTACATGCATACATTTTTATGATTGTTATGTCTTCCTGATGGATTGTTTTATCATAAAAAATTCCTTGTCTTTAGTAACATATTTTTGCATAATATCTATTTTTTCCCTGATATTAGTGTAGCCAGCCACTACAGCTCTCTTTTGGTTATTCTTTTCATGGTATGTCTTTTCCCATCCTTTTATTTTATCTTCCTGCTATTTTGACCTTTTTTAGAAAATCACCATGAAGTATCCCTTTTTATCTTTGGTAGTATCTTCATCTGAACATCTAGTTTGACTCATACTGGTATAGCCATTCCAGCTCTTTTGTGTGTACATGATATATCTTTTGCATCCTTTTAGTTCAGCCACTTTGTGTCTTTGAATCTGAAGCATGTCTGTTGCAGATAGCATAAAGTTGGATTGTTTTTATTCATTTTATTTTTAAATTTTATATATATATTTTTTGGGGGGGGAGTACATGCATATGCACATGAACTGGGATGTGGTGGGGCAGGGCAGAGGGAGAGGGAAAGAGAGAATCCCAAGCAGGCTGCACACTCAGTGCAGAGCCCAACACGAGGCTTGATCTTAAAACCCTGAGATCATGACCTGAGTCGACATAAAGGGTTGGATGCTCAATCAACTGGGCCATTCAAGCACCCCTAGTTGGATCAGTTTTTAAAATTAATTCTGCAGATCTCTACCATTTTCATTGGAGTGTTTAGTCCATTTATATTTAACATATTACTGATAATTATAACTTAATTGATAAGACAAAATTTATATCTGCCATTTTGCTATTTGTCTTCTATGTCTTATGCTTTTTTGTTCCTCTAATCCTCCCTCCATTGCTCTTGTCTTTTGTATTAAGTAGATATTTTTGAGTATGCCATTTTAATTCCCTTGGGGTTTTTTTGTTGTTGTTGTTTGGTTTGGGTTTTTTTGTTGTTGTTTTGTTTTGTTTTTTACTGGGTAGATTTTTTAGTTATTTTCTTAGCAGTTGCCCTGTGGATTATAATTAACATCTGAATTTGTAGCTGTGTCATTCAGATTTAACTTAATTTCAATAGGATACAAAACATTGCTCCATTAACACAGTTTTATAATTACTGCTTTCTGCATCAGTTTTTTAAATCAGATAGAATAAATGCTGCATTAATACTGTCTTTATATGAGAGAGAGTGATGGGGGCCTGTGGAGGTGGTTACTTCCACATTTATGCATTTTTAAGAAAATGAAGTCTGTAAAGAAATAGCTTTTAGTGGAAAATAGTTATTAAAATGTCGGTGTGATTAATTTTTAAGTCGTGGAATTTATTTTTTGCTATACATATTTTCTGTATTTCCTACAAAGAACATGTATACTTATTTAGTAATTTGAGACAAAAACATAAAAGTATTTAGAAGCCAATTTTTTTTTTAAGATTTTATTTATTTATTTGACAGAGATCACAAGTAGGCAGAGAGGCAGGCAGAAATGTGGGGGAAGCAGGCTCCCTGCTGAGCAGATAGCCCGATACAGTCCTTGATCCCAGGACCCTGAAACCATAACCTGAGCCAAAGGCAGAGGCTTAACCCACTGAGCCACCCAGATGCCCTAGAAAACAAATTATTTATGTTACCAACTAGAATGGGGTTTCAGTCCAAAAGTAGAACATACTAAGTATAATTTAACTTTCTTTTTATTTTTTTTACCACTATAGGTACACCCCCACCTCTCTAGATTCATTAGGTTATACCTGTGTAAAATACTTAATTTTCTTAGATTCTCTTACTCCAAAATCCTAGGTCTTTATAACTTCATCTGACTAAATTGTTTTTATTTTAATTTTGTAGTAATTCCAGATTTACAGAAAAGTTGTAAAAAAGTACATTGTGACTTTACCATAAATCTGGAATTTTTATATAACCTTTATTAAGTTCTTCAAATGTTAACATTTTATCACATTTTCTTTATTATTCTCTTTTTGTATGTACACATACATCTGTGGTGTTCATGTGTATATAAATTTGTGTCTGTTTTGTTACTGCTTTTTCTGAACTGTTGGAGAATAAATTGTGGACATGATGCCCCTTTACCCTTAAATACTTCGATGTGTGTTTCCTAAAAATGAAGATATTTCTAACCTTTGCATGTTATCAAAATGAGGAAATTAACATTGATCCAGTATTAAAGTCCTTTGAAGCCAAGAAGTAAAGTAAAACAGGAACAAAAATGCCTGTTTCAAGATCTAACCCAGGAGCCCATGTCTCAGTTATTTGTCGGGTCACTCTCAGTCTTTCATGACTTCGACATTTTTGAAGAATACAGGCCTAGTTATTTTTTGAGTGTTCCTCATATTGGGTTTCCTCATGGCTAGATTCAGGTTTTGCATATCTGGCAGGATGACCACACAAGTGATGTTGTGCCTTCATGGTGCACTACTTCAGTGTGCATATGCTCTTCATCTCATTACTGATGGTAGAGACCCTTGCTTCTCTCCCAGCCCCCAGAGGAAGCTCTTAGCTCTTCAGTTGCTTAGTTTTTGGCTTATGAATAGCAGAAATTCATTTCATACTGCTCTGAAGGCTGAAGTCCAAGATCAGAGGATCCACATGGTCAGGTTCTAGTGAGGGTCCCCTTCCGGGTCATAGGCTGCTGCTGAACTCATTGTGTCCTCACCTGCTGGAGAGCAGGGAGAGGGCGCAGCTTTCTTGTGACTCCTAGAAAGGCAACCATTTGGAAGCTTGTAGTTTTAGTAGCTACTAGGTGCATTCAGTGATTTCATCTATGATTTGATCTATTAACTCCTGTAGAAATTAATGATAGGTATTTTGTAGTAATGGCATAGTATGTCATCTGGTTGAATTTTATTTTTGTATGCCCTAATTCTACTTTGATCCTAAGTTATTAAATTTAAACATTTAACAAGTAAACATTTTTTAAAGAATACTAAAATCTTTACTCTTATTAGAGTTCCTTTAGGTAAAACTGTTTTGTTTACAGAACTTAGTAATTTTGTGTATTTCTGAATAGTATTATATTTTAAAAGCTGAATTTCCCCCATACATTATGATTCTAAACCTATTTCATCCCCCCCACCTTTTACCTCCAGTTTATGTTGTTGTCTACTTTGTTTTTAGTTTTTCACCACCTTTCTATTTTTTGTCTTATTTTCATCCCAGTTTAACCACAAACCTAAAAAAAAAAAAAGTGTCACCATTCCTTTAGCTCTCATATGGGATTGAAAATCACTTTCTTCTGTATACTTTTATCATTTCTGCTTTATATTTATGGTGTTTTCTTTAACTGAGGCGAAAAGTAATTTTTTAATGGAATGATTTTATTTTGGAATGATTAAATTATAGAGTGAATTGTGAAAATATTTAGGTTTCAAAGAAACCAGAGTAGGTATTAGGCAGTTTGGGGGAGAGGCCCAGGTCGCTTTATAACAAATTACTATGGTAAGAACTTATGGAAAGCCTAGCTGTTACCCTATTGATGGTTGAAACTTTGTTTGAATCAAGTATTTTTTCACTTACCAACACATACTAAATACCTGCTTTGTGTTGGGCACCAGGTTCTGGAGATAGAGAGGCAGTCAAAACCAAACAGGGTCCATGTCTTCATGGATCTTGGTCTAGTGGCAGCACACATAACATATATCACTAATAAGTGTAAAGTCTGTGAGCAGTGCTATGAAAGAGAAGTTCAGGATGGTAAGAGTATAAAATAATGCAAGGAATTCAGTATAGTTTAGGAGTTCCAGAAAGGCTTTTCTGAAAGAGTTATGGATGCACAGCAGTTACATAAAGAAGGTAGATGGGTGAAATCGGGAATAGTGGTATCTCCCTGGCAGTGGATAGAAGTAGATAGATTTGAGAGAAATGTAGGGAGTCTCATCACCAGGTCTTGGAGGGGAGAATGGTAGAATAGGGTTTTAAGAATGAGTCCTTGATTTCTGCCCTTCACTGGGTTGGAGATCACCTGAGAGGAAAGATCCTAGCAGCGAGGTTTAAGAAGCTTCAGTATTTGATGGTCAGGAAGAAGCGGTGTACCAGAAGAGACAGAACAGCCGGAGCTGCAGGAGGAGCACAGGAAGGTGTGCCCTCCTGGGAGTGAGGCCTGTGAGCTAGCATTTCAAGAAGAGGGAGTGGCAGAGGGACAGATTCTACTGAGAAGGAAGAGTGGGACTGAAACTGCTCATTGGATTTAATGACTTAGTGGTGGCCTGAACAACAGCCGCTGTGGGAGAGTAGGGACTCTGGAAGGGTCAGGGAAGAGTCAGTGTGAGGAGATGGAGAAGCAATACGGAGAACTCCTTGGGGAAACCTCTCCCTTCTGAAAGCAGGGGGAGGTGGTGTGCTCTATCATAGAGATTGAAGATTTCAAGAGATTGAAGAAAGAGGTGGGCTGGCCTCTGTGAGAGCTGGGGATGCCGCCATGACGAGAGGTTGGAGGATCTGAGATAGTCTGGCAGAAGATGTGACTATGAGAAAGAGATGGGGAATCCACACTCAGTGTTCACAGCTCCCATTGGGGCAGCATCTGTTCTGTGCCCAAGTGAGACATTTTACAGTAGTCACTAATGTGTGTATTTGTTTTCTTACCATAATCCCTTTTTGTCAGAAGAATGATGAAAATGGAAACTGCTCAGGGGAAGGAATTGAATTCCCTACAACCAATTTGTATGAACTGGAAAGCCGCGTTTTGACTGATCACTGGTCCATCCCTTACAAGCGAGAAGAATCACTAGGCAAATGTCTGTTGGCGTCTACCTATTTGGCCAGACTTGGTAAGTCCTTACGCTCCAGGACACAGAAGGAGGGGACTGTTTGTTTGATAGGAGCCCTGACGTTAAACTTCACTCTTGTATAATCACCCCTCTGTATGATTTTTCTTTTAAGATTTTATTTATTTATTTGACAGAGAGAGAGAAATCACAAGTAGCCAGAGAGAGAGGGCTCTGTATGATATTTGATCGTTTATTCTCCTAGTCTTGGTGTAGCCCCTGTGGAATAAAAGCTTTGAATTCAGCCAGCTGTTTTCTTCTAGCTCCAACAAAGGATGAGAGTCTTTAAAATAGAATTTTTTTTTTTTTAAGATACTGAGAGAGATCACAAGTAGGCAGAGAGGAAGGCAGGGGTGGGGGGAAGCAGGCTCCCCACTGAGCAGAGAGCCTGATGTGGGGCTTGATCCCAGGACTCTGAGATCATGACCTGAGCTAAAGGCAGAGGCTTAACCCACTGAGCCACCCAGGCACCCCAAGAGTCTTTAAAATATAATTGAAAAGCTTTATAGAAATTGAAATGAACATTTTCCGCAAAAGCTTGGAGAACTTTAAGGTTCAATTCAGTGGCTTTTTATTCTTTAGGAAAAGAAAATAGTATTTATTTAGTGAACATTTTGTGCATATTAAATGTTTGGCACTGTCTTAAGAGCTTTATAAATCTTCAAGTAACAGAGTAATAAAATATCTCCACGTTGGAAAATGGGTATCAGTATAAGGAAGCTTCTAGACTCTAAATACATTGAAGAAAAAGTAATTTATGGGACGCCTGGGTGGCTCAGTTGGTTAAGCAGCTGCCTTCGGCTCAGGTCATGATCCCAGAGTCCTGGGATCGAGTCCCACATCGGGCTCCTTGCTCGGCGGGGAGCCTGCTTCTCCCTCTGCCTCTGCTGCCACTCGGCCTGCCTGTGCTCGCTCGCTCTCTCTGGCAAATAAATAAATAAAATCTTTAAGAAAAAAAGTAATTTATTTTTCATATTCAGTTAATAAAATCAGATGACTTGGTCCACTGTTTTGTGATTTTTTTCCCCCTCATTAAAATTGTGCATAGTTTACCACCATGATTAAATATGAGGCACATCAAAAGGAAATATTTTGACTGGGATCAAATTTAATTCTCACGGCTTTGTATGGCACCTTAGGACTGGCTTTTCGGCAGCAGCATTCATTGTGTACCTGTTGGGAGGTAGGTACTACGCTACACAGTGGGTCTGAAAAAAAATGTGTCCAGCAGTATTCCCGATGACAAGCAAAATACATTATTAAGATTTTTTTACACAGCGTATTCCAAATGGTAATTTTACAGTGGATTCATTCATTCACTTGGCAAATACTAATCACCTGTTGTGTGCCAGGCGCAACTCTGCGCATTTAATAACACGGAGTCCCTCGGTTTGTCTTAGGGAAGAAGAGTGATTTTGGTATCTGTTGAGAATAATTTGTGTTTTTATAGAGCTGTTTAGGAAAACAACAGCTATTAAGAGGCTGCTGTTGGTGTTAAGGCCGATTGTTTGAAGTTACTCTGACAATGGAAACCTACGTTCAACCATTTCACTTCTAGTTATTTATTATACTGTTAACAAATGTATATGAATTAATAAATATGTGAATATATTGGGCTCTTACAAATACATTAATACTGTGGTTGTCAGTGTGTTCCTTCATCAGAATATATATATTCTGCTTTTAATAATCCCGTAAGAATCAGGGTTTCCATAAATAATTCCATACAAATGAATTTGGAATTGATATATATGATTTCTGCAAACTGCCTAAAATCGTAGTAAGGCATGTTGTTTCATTTATTTTACTAAGGTCTTTCCGAGTCGGATGAGAATTGTAAAAGATTTATGGATAGGTGTATGCCTGAAGCCTTTAAAAAGGTAAGGAAAAATGCGCTAGTCTGATTTTTTGGATGGGGGTGAGAATGAGCGGGCTTTTTGTTTTCGCTTTAGTTTTTTGTGTGGGGCCAATTTACGAGTCTTGTTCAACGGAGGAATCCCCTACTCAGAACAAAGTCACTCCGAATTTGGGGCTTATGAATGATTTATTTGTTTGTGCATGTCTTTGGACGGCTGTAACATTTCCTTCCTTCTCTTTAATTGCCAAAGGATAGGTTAGGCTTACCTATACTAGGAAATGATGCCATACTAATCTAAGGCTTGTGGTATTTAGAAAGATAATATTTCTTTATCAAAATACAAGCCATTTGTACTGATTGTTGTACTGAGACAGAAGAGGAATTTGAATAGTACAAAGTTTTACTGGGTTGAGTATGTTCCATGGCAAAATGGCAGGTGTGTGGCAGCTTCTGTGGCAGAGCAAGAGTCATGCGCTTCCTCCCCTTCTGGTCACATCGCTTATAAAGTGATTTTTCTTAACAGGGAGAATAGGAGATCACAGGACTTGTGTTTCAGAAAGCAGTCTAACTCAGCATGATTCCCTTTTCAGGACATGAGTCCTGAATTCCCAAAAGAGTAGGGACAGTGTCATAGACACTGTCGTTTTCCCCAGTGTGTAGCCAGTGCCTACCTCCAAGAGAAAGCTTAGTAAGTCTTTGCTGAATGAATGAGTCTCCCCGCTGTCTTGTCCTTCTGGATTTTGACATCCATTTTTGTCCCATAGGCAAGGAAGTCACTAGATCTACAGATGGGTGAAGACTGTATTTATCTTGAACCCAGCAAAATAAACTGTTCATTTGTAAACTATTATTCCCATCTACATCTTGATAGAATCTCCCTTGATTCAAGGCATACAAAATAACAAAATTAATTCTAGGAACAAAAACAGCTGCATCTTTGAAAAAAGTGTGAAATTCTTAAAAATTGTCATTTGGGCAGAGATTACATGAAATCAAGACTTATGTTCATTTTGGGTGAATTCATCTACCGATTTATCATTTTAAATTATTTTAAGTTTTTACAAATTCTGTTAAGAATTACAGTAATTTTTTTAAAAATAGCTGAATTTTTGTAATGTCACATACTGTGACACATTATGTTATATGCATAAATTTACAGAGAAAGAAAATGCAGCTTTATTTAGAGCCATGGAGAAGGATTTATCAGTATAAAGACCTTTAGGTTGATGAGCTCCAGATCCAGACAGCCCTGTGTCAACACAGGTCACCGACAAGTTACATATTTGGAGTATATGACTGTAACTCGGTGCAGAAACACTTCAGAAAACAGTTTTATATTATGTCCTCAGTTGTTTGTAATAGTGTAATAAATGGTCCAGCGGTTGGTTGCTCAGTTGTGGTTTTTTTTTGTGGAACTACGAGCACAAAGGTACCCTCTGTTACATTGTTCAGTGTCATTTATGTAAAACTGTGTATGTTAAATTCTCTTTACAGTTTAGAGCTATTAAAAAGGTTCTCCTTCACATCAGTAAAGCATACTTTTAAAACATTAAACCAGAATTTAATTTACAGAATTCTGTGTGCCTTTAGACTCGGCTACCAGAAAGCTCAGTAGTGTTTTATATAACTGGTATCATTTCCCTTAGCTGTGTTTCCTGGTGTGATTACCATCTCTCTACCCTCTTTCTTGACTTTTCTCACAAGACAACCTCGAATGTTTGATTAGAAGGAAGGGTGTAAGTAATAAGCAACTGTATGAATAAGGTGCACCAAAGGGGCTCTTGTCATGTCTGCCTTCTTTACCTTTTACCTTGAGGCTGGCCTGGATCCCATATTGTGTGTTCAAGCAGGGAAGTAGATCTAGGTCTGGCATACTTTAACCCCTGCATACTTAAACCTTGAGCACAACTTCCCCCCAAAGGGCTGCCTGGCTTTCACCCCTCTTCTGCAAGGTAGGTAGACTTCCCTTTCCACATTCAAAACTGAACAGATGAGATTGCAATAGAGGGAGTGGTGCTAAATCCACATACATTTTATTTTGTAGTCCATGACCCTTCTCAAATGCTAATCAGCTTCATTTTGCTTTTTTATTTAAGTGGAGAAAGAAGGTATCAGCAGGCAAAAAATTCTTGCCCAAAAAATAGTAACTCATTGGTTTATATGAAGTCAGTCTTATGACTATTACTCGTGTGACCAAATAGTTCAGCTAATTGGTATTTAGAAATCTGGAACTGGGGTTTTTCTCTGCATCTAAAGAAGTTTGGGCTCTTCAAGCTGCTCTTATTAAGGGGTTCTCATTGTGACCAAGGTGGAATTTTTATTGCATAGTATTTTCCTTCTAAAGGGAAATCTTACAAAAACATGAAACCACCATACCAGTTTGCCATTATTTTATTAAGTGATTCCCTTTGATTTCTCATTCCCTATTCCAGCAAGTTGTTCCTGCCTTAGATTTCCCCAAGGACTAGACTGATGATTGGAGAAATCCACTGGTGGTTATTCTATATTCATCTATGTGCCTTTTCCCTCCTTTTTAATGAATCTAAGATGCTGAGTGTAAGATGCAACATTGCTATATATTTTGTTTTATATTAAAGAAAAATAGCTGCAAAATGTTACAGTGCCTTATCCCTTTGGACTTTTAGATTTACTTAAACATTTTTTTTAATTGAATGTCCTTCTGTACATATCAAAAAGGAAATTATAAGTGAAAGAAAATTTCTAGTAAAGTATTTCTAAAATTTCCTTCACAGAGTCCCATTGCCATCTGGTCAGCAGGTGGAAAGATGCAGTCCTGTTTCTGAGATATTAAAAATACAACAAGAATATGTTCAAATCATGAAATATAGCACACACCTCTTAGAGTCTAAGAATATTGGTTAATACTGACAGCCAAAATATAGTAATAATAATACCTTACTATTTATAAAACACTTTCACTTTTGTTTTATCTTTTGATACTCATCACACCTTTGTGAAGTGGATAGGAGTTTTGCTTCTTTAGACATGAGACAGCTGGGCCCCTGGGAACTTTGGTAATTTTTGTCCAAGGCCATACAGCTATAAAACAGTAGTAGCTCCAGGATTTGGCCTCAGATTCTTACTTGCTCAGGTTCTTACTTGCTCTACACCATTTGACCTCCCCAAGTAATAAGGAAAAGTAGAGAAACAAAGGAAATTTTTCTCTTAAACCAAGTGTTTCAGTTGAATTAAGGAAATTAACATTGAAAAACAAAACTCATGTTGACTCTGAAATCATTGAGCGAGTAGATGGGCTGCAGGTTGTAGGACTTTTAAAGCAAGTCATCTGCTTAAAAGTGATACTATGGAAATCATCTCTTGATTATTCAAGATTGAACTGATAAACATTAGACTTCTGCTTTTCAAGTTAGACTCTAAAGCTAGCCCTTTGTTTCTGTAGCTCCTGACTTCAAGTGCTGTTCACAAATGGGGTACTGAAATTCATGAAGGAATCTACAACATGTTGATGCTATTAATAGAACTGGTTGCAGAGAGAATTAAACAAGATCCGATTCCCACTGGTCTCCTGGGTGTGCTTACAATGGTACAGTATCTCTAAAATATGAAGTACTCTGTGTTTTGATTTTGTTTAAAATACCAACTGTCCTATAACTTGTAATTAATAAAGAGTGATAATGATACTGTAAAATATATTAACTTAGCTGTTAGGGACCTTGCTTTTTTATTTTAAAAACAGAGCAGTCATTCATTCTGTGTTCCCAGTTTTAACAAAATACCTTTCTAATTTTAATAGCTTTCTCAGCTCGTAGAATAATTAAATTGCTTTCCCTCATGTCTTCCTGATTATTCACATCATAAATGCTTTCACAGGGGTGCTCCTGTGGTTTGGTTTTTGGCCTTTTTCCCTGACTAGTCCCAGTAGCTGTGTGAAGAAGGGGCCTTTACGGCCCTGCTGGCCGGCCGTACCTGTGCCAGCTCCAGGATACCTGGCTGCGCGCCCTGTTTTCCCTCCCAGTGGCCACTGGACAGGAGGGGAGAGCTCTGCCTCACCCATCCGCTTCTCTGCACTAGCTCGGGAATTCACGCTGTTGGGATATTTCTAAGATTCCATTACCGAAGGAGTCCAAGGCTATATTTTTCTTCTTTTCTAATGCTAATATTTGTTGCTATAGAAATAGATAATAATAGTGCTTCTCTGTTCTCTTTGAATCTAGGCTTTCAATCCTGATAATGAATACCATTTTAAAAACAGAATGAAAGTGTCTCAGAGGAATTGGACAGAAGTGTTTGGGGAGGGAAATATGTTTGCTGTTTCACCTGTGTCTACTTTCCAAAAGGTAAACATGATCTTGTTTCATCATTTTATAAAGAAATGTATTAAAAAAGATTTTATGTGCCACAAAAATTTACGTGGAAGGATTAAAACAGTCTGTGAAAAATGACAGATATTCCATATGGCTCATAAAATTGCTTAACTTTTTTTTTCAGATATTACGTATTTTTCCACAGCCATTAACGAGCATCATAAATAATTTATAGATTTGAAATGATGTTTAGCGAAATGCGGAATGACCGCATGACATCAGTGCCCTATTTTTTGAATTGTCAGAACCCCAATTTAATGGGTGTCCCAGTTTCTCAGAGATGTTTGAGAAGCTAGAGCATTTGAAACCGTTTGAAGTGGCTAATTATGCCTAGAAAAAATAATCTACAAGGTAGTCTTATGTATCATTTTCTTTTAAACTCCAGAAGCATTAAAGCTTTGGGGTTTCTTTTCCAAGCCAAGAACCAGTTATCTTGATTTTATATTTAAAGGCCTACAGTGTACCCAGTAACATTATACCCACAAGGAGTACATTATCTAAACATCTGTTGGTCGAACTCTGGTTTTTGAGGAACCGTTCAAAGGAGTCAATCAAGTAGATAGAAAACTTGACCACTGCTTTAGTCGAAGCAGAAGTTTGGTTCAGCAGTCATATAAAGAGTAGTAAGCCATGGCTCCTAACTTAGAGCTAGCAGAGGAAATTTGAAAACCAAAACTTAAGGTACCACGGACAGTACATGCAGTCATTGTAATGCGGACTGCAGGAGGGGGTGGTCCCTGCTGTCTGGGAGGGTCAGGCAGTCCTCCCGGAGGAGGGATGAGGCCGAGTGGAAAGGGCAGTGAGTATACACTCTAGCATTTGATCTCCACAACAACTCCATGATCGGGGTACTATTTCTGACCCCATTTCATGGACAAGAAACTGAGGCACACAGGAGTTGAGTCCTTGCCCAAGTCCACAAACCTCATCACAGGAAGAACCCACATAATCCAGCCTCATCGTCTGCGTCTGTAACTGTATACAGTCTTTCCTCCCAAAATATTCAAACCTCGTCTGCAGTTGTGTTGTGAAGGTTGGATGACAACGGTCTACGTGACCACTAACCCCAGGGGTTCACTATCGTAAGCACTCAGCAGATGTTCCTTAGCTTCCCCTCAGTCTCCGCACGTGGCATCCAGGACCAGAAAGGGTCATTCTGTGCATTTTCTCTCAGTACTGCACAGCAGTTCTCCCTCCTGCAAAGGCCTGAGATCATCCCCTTTCTTCTTGTCTTCTGATGCATTTTCCTCAAGGTTTCTGTCCTTTGTTTGGTGTCTGCAGTCTTTTCCTCTCTGTTGGAGCATTCCTGTTATGTACATCATGCTCTAGTCTTTCCCATCTTTAAACATTCTGCCTTTGATCCCACGTCCCTGTCTAGCTTCAGCATCATTCGCTGCCCTCCATACCCCTACCGGAGAAGATTCCACTTTTCTCCCCTCCCACTTGTTCTTTTACTGGTTATCGTGGAACTGTAACTTATGTAAATGAAATCAAAATTTCATGAATATCTTTGTCCTCCTCTGAGCAGCACGTAAAGACCTTGGAATGTTTCATGTGCTCATTCCCCACCTGACTGATTTACTCTGTCCCCTTGTTTTTACCATGCAGTGTCTTAGTCCTCTCCTGTCTTGCTTTACCCTCAAACAGATACCATCATTATTTTCTTATATGGTGTTTTAACTTAGCCATATGTATGTACTGAATCACTGAGTACCATTCCTTCTCTCTCTATTCACTGGGATCATTTTTCTTCTTTCTGGAGTGCATCCTCCCAAGTATCTTGGTGGTTAAGTCTGTGTTTTTGATGGCCTGAACTTTATTTGATTTCCCATGCCTCAAAGAATATTTTCACTGGGTTTTTAATTCTAAATTGACTGCTACACTTTCAGAATGTCAGAGGTACTATGTCAGTGTCTTCTGGCTTTGATTGCTGTTGAGAAGTTGGTGGTTGGTCTGACTTGGTTTTGTAAGAAGTTCATTTGCTTTTGGAGATACCCTCTTTCTCTTTGATGTTTGGCAGTTTGACTCTCCTGTGATTGTGCGCTTCTAAATCTAAGGACTAATATCTTATATCAATTCTGGAAAATTCTCAGCCATTATCATGCCTCTTCCCCACTAGTCAGTCTTTCCTCTTCAGAACTTCAAGTGGATACATGTTAAACCTTTGCACCTGTCCTCCATGACCCTTAACCTCTGTCATATTTCCCATTTTCCTGTGTCCTTGTGCTGTAGGTTGTGATCATTTCTTTCAGATTTGGGATTTAGTTCCCTAATCATGGTTCTGTCCATATAAGTATGCTGTCTAACCTGTCCTGTTTGTTAAAAGTCTTCAATTTCAGTATCTTTTCTTCATTTATATAAATTCTATTTGATTCTCCTTTGACTTTGTTTACTCATTTTTATTATCTCATGTTCCTGCCTCATGTTTTCATTCTCCTGTGTGTTTGTGTTCTGGGTCTGATATCTACAACTCTGATTCTGCTGGCTTTTACTAACTTTAACTTGTTTTATGTTCTGTATGTGTATATATATAAAAAAAATTACATGTTTGTGTTTGTTTTTCTGTGAAGTTGTATTTCCTGAAATTAAATCTGGAAGTATTGTTTGAAGCCTGGATTGAAAGTTCCTTCCTTTCAAAGAGGGTTTACCTCTACTTCCTCCAGGTGCCTGGGAGCACAAATCTGGGACCACTTGAGAATAAATTTTCAGCTTAAGGTATTTCAGACCATAAAGTCAGTGTGAATTTTTTTTTTAAGATTTATTTATTTATTCTTGGGGCGCCTGGGTGGCTCAGTGGGTTGAAGCCTTTGCCTTCGGCTTGGGTCATGATCCCGGGGTCCTGGGAACGAGCCCCGCATCGGGCTCTCTGCTCCACGGGGAGCCTGCTTCCTCCTCTCTCTCTCTGCCTGCCTCTCTGCCTACTTGTGATCTCTGTCTGTCAAGTAAATAAATAAAATCTTAAAAAAAAAAAGATTTATTTATTTATTCTAGAAATGGAAAGAGAGGGATTATGAGTGGGGGCAGGGGAAGAGGGAGAGAAAAATCTTAAGCAGACTCCACACTGAGTGCAGAACCTGACCTAGAGCTTGATTTCACCACCCTGAGATCATGACCTGAGCCAAGACCAAAAGTTGGCTGGCCAATCTTCTGAGCTGCCCAGCGCCCCAAAGTCAGTGTGAATTTCAGAAGTGAAGCCGTGTGAGGCAAGACAATGGTTATAGACTCTTAAGAGTTTTTTTCCTCCCCTCCATCCAGGATCAGAGTCAAGGTAGGCAGGCTTCCCTGTTGTTCTCCCTTTCTTGCAGATGATTTCTTTCAGTTCACCTTACACTGAGGTGGTAGCCCTTTGAGCTCCAGCTTTATGTGACTCTCTCCTCTTGGTTTCCCAGCCCCTTGTTGGCTGTGAAGATGGAGGCCAGACCTCACCGGGGTTCCACAGCCTGCACCGTGAAGGCTGGCCTCAGAGTCTGCTTACCTCACACGATTTCTGCTTTCTCTTTGTTTTCAGTTTCTGAGCACTTTGTGCCAACTCAGCTGTATGTTTTAAAAGATTTGTTTAGTGTTTTTGTCCTGTGGTGTTAGTGCTCTTCTGTTAGAGAGGTGTTTAGTTATTAGAGGTTAACTAGACTGAAGTCTCCATGATCTCCTCAGGGTGTGACAGTCTGTGTTCTTTTTCTGCCATTTCCCTGAAACTGCTCTCGGTAAGGCACCGACAGCCTCCACATGTCCAGAGCCACAGGAAATGTCTCTTGACCCCCATCAACAGGGATGGTCACTGTCAGTTCCTGTCTCCCCCAAATCAGTTTTTCTGTAGTCTCTTGCTTCTCTGCCTAATCCCTAAGTCATCACATTGCCTTCCGTGATTCCTTCACCTTGATTCAGCTTTGACCCAGAGACGCCTTTTCTTTATTCAATATTCTTTCCCTAAGAACTGTCTTCCATTTTCATGGCTGTAAATGCCATCTTTATGCTCATGGCCCTTCAGTTTATGTCTCTGTGACCCAAACATCTTCTCTGAGCACACCAGACTTGAAGAACCAACTGTTTTCCTTTTGGTTGCTACCCAGACGTCTCAAACTTAGTGTGCCTGAGACGCGCAGGAGTCTGCCACGATTTATCCCTTATGACCCACCTCCAACTGTAAACACGTCCTTGGAGTTCATCTCAAAGGTGTTCAGTTCTCTCTGTCTCTGCTGCTACTGTCCTACTGGTGACACCATCACATCTCACCTAGTTACTGCGCTGGTCTTCCAACTGCGCCTCTCCCTTCGACTCACCTTCATGCATTCCGTTCCATCCACCACACAACTGCGAGATTGGTCATCTTACAACATAAAAGGTGTCACTATCTGGTTTAAACACTTTTGTTGCTTTCCTTCTAATCCCAGTTGGCACGTTTCCATGTGATCTGAGTTTGCCTCCCTTGAGAGCTCCACCCGAGCCACTCTTCCCAGCTCAGTGTGTCCCACCTGGGAGAGTCCCTCCCAGTTCGTCTTCACGACCTTCCCCAAACTGGACCTTTGCCATTTTGGCCTCTCTGCCTTGACTCTTTGAACGGCTAAATCGCTGTCATCCTATAGGATCCAGCTCAAAGACCTCTTCTCCAGAGAGGGTTTCCATGACCACCGCTCTGAGCAGAGTAGGCTCCTTCCATTTCTCATTTGAGGACCGTTTTGTGGTTTTTCCTTTTGTGGGATTGAGCCCAGACTGAATTCTGTGACGTATGTGGTGGTTTACTTGTTTTTGTAGACACTGCTACAGTATGAGCTCTGTGAGAGCAGGGACCACATCTTTTCACAGTCACTGCTCCCCCATGAAGGTATCCAGCCCCTGGAGCAGTGAAGGCTTCGAAAAGGAAAGCAAGGAGGGAAAGCGGGAAAAAGAAAGCACATGCTCCAGGGTACCTATTAATGGGACAGCTGGGAATGAAACTTAACCTTACTTTATTCGGGATCTACTACTCCTTAGGTTAGGAATTCTTCATGTCTAAAGTGTAACTTTCTTTGAGAATTTAATTCAAGTTATCCAGCACCTTGGAGAGCTTGACAGCTGCTCTGAGCGATGCAGAAAGGCACGAACACGCCATGCTCTAGCAATGCCATCCCCCAGCCCAGACGCGCAGCCCCGTTCTCCCCCCACAGTCATGTACAGCAATGGCCTGGACGTCCATGGAGAAACCTGTAGAAAAGCCTTTTGGAATGTTTTTGACATCTTCATATTTTATTTTCTCCCAACATTTGACAAAGGTTAAAAGAAATGGGGGTTAATGGGGGGAAGTTCTCATCTTGCCATCTCAATTTCTGTTTTCTTTTCTCACAGGAACCTCATGGATGGGTTGTGGATTTGGTAAATAAGGTATACAACTTTCATTAATACAGTCATGTTTTCCTTCTTCTAACTAGATTACCTGGAGTTTGGTATTTTAAGTAAATGACAGCTAGAGATAGTCATAGGAACTTCTTTTCATAAGGAGGTAGATTCTGTAGTTCCTCCTCTTTTCCATACGTGCTGTTTATACGGATGCATGTAAGCTGTAGGACTCAGCAGGCTCCCTACAGGCTATCCTAGGACAATCTTTGTGGTGACTCCCTCAAGATCAGTATTACCTAGGGCATGTTGATTGGGTAGAATGGTATCCTTCGTTTTTTGCTTAAATTATTGATATACACCATTTAAAAATTAATTTGTGCCCTTTTTCCCCCTCAGTTTGGAGAATTAGGTGGATTTGCAGCAATCCAAGCCAAGCTTCATTCAGAAGATATAGAACTTGGGGTAAGTTAATGTGCCCAGAGTGGAAGTTCGCTTTGTTCAGGCTGGTGTGTAACCCAAGGGACACGGTCTGGACCCAGTCAGGGACCTGGACTGACGCTTTCTTTCCACTGTTCATCCTGAAGGATCAGGTGTCTGCTAGTTACCATATGGGTTATCTCTGTGGGAGCAGCTTTGTGGTTCTGATAACCAAAGAAAATGTTCACGCCTAATTGTAATCCTGTTTCTGTGGTGGGGGTATTTGCTCTTTTTCACTCCATTTCCCTTTGCCTGTGGTGTTTGTCTCTTAATTTGTGAGGGTTATGTGACGTTATCTTGCTTTTTAAAGGACAGGGGCTGTCTGTGGCAAGTGCACGTGTACGTAACAATGTCATGATTCATAACAGTGTAGTGCCTAGTGCCAGGCGCAAGTAAAGTAATTCATCTCAAGGTTGTTAGTAAGCTTTCTGGTGGGACAGCGATGCATAGACAGCCAAGGACTGTGGCAGGAGCTGAGACTCTCCCTCAGGCACAGTGCCGTTCTCTTTTTATGTGACTTCCTTTTCTCAAAAGAAGTTTAAGCTTGCGGTAAGGGGGAATAACTCGGTCTCTATTTCTCACCAAGCACTGCCCTCTTTGTAACCCAGAGCACTTTGTTCTGTTTTCTAGTCAGTTATCCAGTCAGCTACGCATTGTGTACTTGCCCCGCGTAAGGCACGGTGCTAGCTACTATGATGTGATCAGAACAGAAGGTCACGCGTTGCCCCTAAGTGATGTGGTATTGTGTGTGGGGCAGCAGTGGTTCCTGAGGAACCGCGGCTGAGCAGCTGACTCCCTTGGTCTGAGGAGAGAGACTGATGCTTTCTCTCCACTGTTCATCCTAAAGGATCAGGTGTCTGCCAGTTCATGACTATTACTGCTGACACTGACCAGGGAGCATCTTCTACCTTCCTGGATGTGAACTAGCTTGTTAGGCTGTCATTTGGATCCCAGTTAGAAGTGACTTGACCAGGAAAATACTGAGTAGTGATTTAAGAAACAAAGCTTTTAAAACAAACAAACAAAAAAATCAATTCAGATGTAAAGTTTTATCCACTTTATTGTTTCTCAAGAACTGGCTGTATAGGTCATTGGCCATATCAGAAATGAGCTTCATTTTTTTTTTTTAATGTTGAAACACTAATTTCTGGCAGAGTTAATTTATTTAAAAAAAAAAAAAAAGCATCCCAGTTTCTAGCCTGCTTGGAAGAAAATTGGCGAAGTGTGGATATACAGGAATCTGGGCTTATGCTCACTGTTACCAAATATCTTGAGGTTAAACATTCTTCCAGGATATTTCCCATTTTTCAGAACAACTGTGTTGTTGCTGCATTTGACACAGAATTACATTGTTTAGGTTGTATTTGAGGAGAAGATAAAATTCAGGCATAGGAAAAAGAGATTCCCAAAGATTGAGACTCTAATTTTAGCAAACAAGTATGATTAAAATTTCACAATAGATGCCTGCTTTCTGACCAGTTAAGGAGGTGATTATGTCCTAGAATAAATTCAGGCCACTGAGTACAAATAAATGTATTCATTTTACATTTATATCTACATAGTTTTGAATTTGAAAAATACTGGGAAAAAATATCATTCACAATTTGTCAGTGAAAGATACCTGTACAAAATATGGAATGAAAATTGCCTGTCCCCCACCCCCATGCACGTATACCTACCTCCTAGGTAATAACTACCCATTTAATGCATAGCTTTCCGGACTTTGTCCTATATATATATAAAATATATCTGTGCATGTTCTTTTATCTCTTTCTCGTTCTCTCTTTAAAACTGAATTTTGTAATCAAGCTATACCTAGTAGCATATTTTCATTTAACGATCTGTCATGGACATCTTTCCTGGTCAGCACTGTCATCGTTTTTAATGGCTCTCATCAGTTTCTGCACCTGGTGTACCCTGATGTTGTCACTTATTAATGGGCATTGGATTATTTCTAAATTTTTTGCTCTTAAGACAGCTTCCCATATAAATTTGTGTTAATGTGCATGTGCTACCATTTCTGAAGGACAGATTCCTAGAAAACGGGATTTCTGGGTTAAAAACTATATACATTTTTAGATTATATTCAGTAGTATTAAATCTCTTTCTGAAAAACTTATACCAGTGTGTACTTCCATAAACCCATTCCTTACTTCTCTTGTTAATACTGAATATTTTCCATCTTTAATTTTTCATTATAGTGGACAAAAATAATATTTTATTATTTAATTGGTAAGACTCTGATTTCCTTTGAATTTGAGCATTTCATCATGTGATTATTGGCTGTTTGCATTCTTCTGTAAATTGACCTAGTTATTTGGGTTACTTTGGGGTTATCCTACTAACTTTCAGGAATTCGTTTTATGTTCAGTATATCGGTGCCATGTCTACTTTATGTATTTGTAAATTTTTTCTTCCATTCTTTCGCTTCTTTTTTTATTTTTATTGATGGTGCCTTTTGCTATACAGAAGTTTCCATATTTTATGTGGAAGATTTTTTTCCTTAATAACAGCTTAAGTTCCTAACTTGCTTAGGAAATGTTCTCCCATCTCAAAGTTATAAAAATACTCATTTCATTTAATACTTTTACAGTTTTACTTTTTATACCTAGTTCTTGAATTCATTTAGGATTTCTTTTTATATATTACGTAAGATGGAGATCCAATTTCATTTTCATCCAGATGGATAACTAATTGTTGTAAGATCGTCTAATGACTAAATCTTTGTTTTCTGTACTATTTGATGTGTTGTCTCTATCACATGTCAAAGCCCCACATGTCCACGGGTGTGTTCCTGGACTTCTGTCTGAGTCATTCATTCATCTGTTCATTCTTTACCCATTTGTATACTATTGCTCCCTTGTTTTCAACACCGGTAGTGCCAGTTTGCCCAGCATCGTTCTTCTCTCAGATTCTCTTGGTCATTATCAGGGTTTGAGAATGTCAAGTTGTCCTGCAGAAAATCCTACTGAGATCATGTTTGGAATTATGTTGAATTTATAGGTCAGTGTGTGGAAAATTATAGTACAGGTCCTTTCCATTCAAGAACATGTATCTCCTTGTTTATTTGGGCCTTTTCTTATGTATTTTAGTCAAGGTTTGTCATTTTCTACATGGAAGTTTTTGATGTTTTTGTTGAAAGCACATTTCACTTCTTCACCAGCTGTTCTCTCCTTTCTCAAATAAAAATTTTTAATATTCTGTGGTTTGAACTTTAAAAATCTTTCATCCAGTCCTCTAGAGTTTTATTGGCATATTATGATTTAAATTATGTTTAATTTCTGTAACAGTTTAAATGGATTGGCATCTTTATATCAGTTCTTCCTCTCCAGGAGAATGGCTTGTCTAGTCATTCATTCATGACTTGATCAAGTCACCATTTCAGATTGTCTCTGATATGTTAAAAGGGATTTGTTAAATGCTGAAAAGAGAAAACGTCTTGCACTGATGTCTAACCTGCACCATCCTTGTTTTCAGGCAGTCTCAGCATTGGTGCAGCCTTTAGGGGTGTGTGCGGAGTACCTCAATTCCTCGGTGGTTCAGGTAAGATGGGGCCACTCTACATTTACTCAGAAGGTGACCCAAGACATACCAGTAGTCATCGTTACTCTTTTTATCAGGTTGTTCAGAATCGTGCCTAATCAGAGTAACTTCTTTTTTTCGGATAAGCTATTTTTCTAGTAAAAATATAATCAGAAGGTAACTAAAAAATGATTAATAATTTAAAGTATAGGAGATCTCTGATATTTTTGATTCTTTACCTTTTCAATTTATCCTTCTATCAAATATGATTTATATACGATTACATGTATTTTTATCTATAATATAGGCGGCATATATCCCAGCCCCCTTCCCAGGATTGTTGAAGGATTCCGTGCCATTATGTATTAAATTAGAGCAGCGTTGAGCACCCCACTGGGCTTACTTACTAGCCAAGTGACTGCTAAATAGTGGCCTAATGGCACATCTCATCTAATTTCTTGCCACTGCAGACCGTAAGCCAACAGGTCATCACACAGGCAAAGCTGGGTGTATCCGTTTGCTGATGCTTAAGGCCTATTGTACTTTCTTGTTTCCTTTCCATTTCAGTTAACAAGTTTTACTGAATGAAGTGTCACTTTGAAATACCTTCATTTTTTTGTTTTCTTTGTAAATAGATCTGTGAAACCTATAACTTTCACAGAGATTTTTTTTTAAGTCACTATAAATGGCTTTGAAAGCATCATGTCCTTTGGGAGCAATGTGTTTGCACGGTTCCTTCTTGTTAATACCTCATTTACTCAGGGCCATTTTAACAAGGGAGATAAGATTTGTTTTAGTAGGTTCTGGAAATGTCTACAATTTCTAAGTGTTACATGCTTTCTTTAAATGTCAAAGTAATCCTACAAGATTTTTAGATGAAATCAGATGGTTATTTATGCATTTCTTCATTCTGGTTATTAAGTTCTTTAGAAGCAGTTAGTGTTCTTTCAGCTTATTAAACATAGAATCATTAGTTTTATAGTAAGATAAGAAACAAGAGGCAAAATAATTTGACTTTTTAATAACTTAATAATTATTAATAATTTAATACTTGGCTTTTTAATAATCAGAGCCAAGATTGGATTTTTAAATGCTTTTTGCCCATGCATTCCAGTGTGGAAAGAGATTTATCATAAATATTCCAGCTGATAATTAATAATAAGTTTTTTAGAAATTCTAGGTTTAATAGAATTTTTGGAATTTTATAGAGTAAAAAGAGCAAAAAAGTATTGAATATCCAACCACAGCATATTTAACTTTTATTTCAAACTGTCCAACCTTACATTTATTCAGCAATATATTCATGCCTTGAATTTATTCTCATACTGTATTCACATCCTGTTACTTGATAGAAACTAACAATTGTCTATACTACTTGCCAGTTCTTTGACTTTGGAAGACATGTGTATGTGCCTTGGCTTCCTTGTCTGTGAAAGGGTGATCCTCCTGTCTCAGCTGCAGTGGAGAGTAAGCAGGGCCCGTGCTGCTGAGGAGAACAGCACACTTGCCTCTTACCATCACAGCCCCTAGTCCTCACTGTACAGTGGGCATGAGGAGGAGATCCTATTTGGATAGTTGTCTGAGGTCGTTTTAATTCATTGCTAATGTCTTCTTGGCTTTACTAGCCAAATACTATCTTCTCTTGTCACCAGATAAGTTTTAAAAATTATTTTACTTAGATGGAAGTGAGCATTTAGACCAAGCTAATACTTTCCTACTTCTCACGTAATAACTTAGAGACAGTTATTGGATTATGCTACCATTCTGGAGCACAGTGTTGTATTAATATCCTCTAGAGGCCTCATTTATATCAGCACACAAAAATAATGCATATCGCAGCACATTTTTTGTGCTCCATGCTTATATTAATTTATTAAAGTCAAATGTAAAAATATTTACTTTATTACAAAAATCATACATACTCATGCTTCATGTTTTAGTTTATGTGTCTTTGGTTGCTTCTTTTTCCCCCCCCCCCCCCCCCCAAGATTTTATTTGACAGAGATCACAGGTAGGCAGAGCAGCAGAGAGAGAGAGGGCAGGAAGCAGGCTCCCTGCTGAGCGCTCCATGCAGGGCTCAAGCCCAGGACCCTGAGATCATCACGTGAGCCGAAGGCAGAGGCTTAACCCACTGAGCCAACCAAGGCACCCCCTCTTCAGTTGCTCTTTAAAAAGACCCTTATGAGGGACGCATGGATGGCTCATTTGGTTAAGCGTCTGCCTTTGGTTCAGGTTATGATTCCAGGGTCCTGGGATCGAGTGCTGCATCGGGCTCCCTGCTCAGCCAAGAGCCTGCTTTTCCCTCTGCCTCCTGTTCCCCCTGTTTTGCTCTCGCACTCTCTCTCTCTCTCTGACAAATAAATAAAATCCTTTAAAAAAAAAAAAATAAGACCCTCATACGAATCACTGAATTCTGGGGCGCCTAGGTGACTCAGTGGGTTGAGCGTTTGCCTTAGGCTCAGGTCATGATCCTGGGGTCCTGGGATGGAGCCTCATGTCAGGGTCCCCCTGCTCAGTGGGGAGCCTGCATTTCTCCTCTCTCTGCACCACTCCTGCTTGTGCGCGCACACTTGCGCATTCTCTCCGCCCCCCCATAAATAAATAAATAAAAAAGAAAGAAAGAAAGAATCAATCCTTGAATTCTACTCCTGAAACCAGTATTGCACTGTATGTTAAGGAACTAGAATTTAAATAAAAATTTGAAGGGAAAAAAAATCTCAAACTTCTATTGGCAAAAACAAAAAAAAAACTTAATAAATGAGACATATTTAAGGGATGCCTGGGTGGCTCAGTTGGTTAAGCAGCTGCCTTCGGCTCAGGTCATGATCCCAGGGATCTGGGATCGAGTCCCATATCGGGCTCCTTGCTCGGCAGGGAGCCTGCTTCTCCCTCTGCCTCTGCCTGCCTCTCTGCCTACTTGTGATCTCTGTCTGTCAAATAAATAAATAAAATCTTTAAAAAAACATAAAAAATAAAAAAATAAAAAAAATAAAAAAATAAAAGGACCCTGCTAAGATAGCAGTGACAGGGACTGCACCCACGTGGTATGAAAGGAGCTGGGGCATGGAGTCCCTTGAGGGCCTGCTTGGGATGCTGGTAGCTAGCTGCAGCATCTGATACTGGAATCGAGGTCTTGGCATTGCACTTTCTCCTCTGTGAAGCGTGAGTGAAGAAGTGACTTCTCTCCAGTTCTGGAGCAGAAGCAGCAGTCTTTATTAAGCACAGCACTTCTGTTCTGCAGCCGATGCTGGACCCGGTCATCCTTACTACAATCCAGGATGTGCGCAGTGTAGAGGAGAAGGACCTCAAAGACAAGGTAAATCCTGTCTCCCACCAGGTAGGCCCCAGTGCCCGTTCACCCGTAGAAGCACAGCCAGGACCTAGGGCAAGAGTCACACACCTTTGTTCTTTGGATCCTGGTCACATACTACTCATATCAAATTAATTATACATTTCCTAACCAAAAAGTGCTTTTTCTGAAGCACCAGGTTGGCTGTAAATCTTACCAGTAGAGTGAATTTAGAGTTCTCAGTAGGTGATAACAATCAGAATTCTACTAACATGTTGATTTAGATAGTATTATAATTGGTATAGCATTGAGGAAGCTTTAAAATAATTCGATACTCTAAGCTTATCCAAAGTTGTTTAAATCAATTTTGACATTGAACATGATTTATTTTGTTGACCTTGAAATTCTCACAGGGCCCTTCCCTTTGCTCACCTGTCTGCTAACTTTTATTTAAAAGCAAACTAGTTAATTGACTGTACGGAGTATTGGATATCACCAAACCATTGCTGTTGAAAATGTGCTAAATTCCTGTGTGTATTACAAAAATTGAGATCAGAATGTTTTCATGGTTCCTTTTTTGTTTGTGTGTGCTTTTAATAAAAGAGATTGGTTAGCATCCCTGAGCTCTTGTCTGCCATCAAGTTACTCTGCATGCGTTTCCAGCCGGATCTGGTGACCGTGGTAGATGACCTTCGATTAGACATCCTACTGCGCATGCTGAAATCCCCACATTTTAGCGCTAAAATGAATTCCCTCAAAGAAGTAAGTTTTACATTTGCTTCCAGAAGACTTAAAGCACAGACTCTTTGAACTCTGCGAAAACATATGGTCGTTAATGTAAAAATGTTGGGAAATAAAGAAGGGTTTCTTGTAATCATACAAAAAAGAAAACAATGATTATACATAAAATGGTACACAGGGCTATGATTATTAAGGTGGTCTTTATATATGTGTTACATTCAAAATTCATTCTCTGAAATATTTGTGAAAGATTTAGTGTTTTTGTGAAATTTCCTAGAACATAATTTCTTGGATTAGACCTTTTGAGATTTACTGTTTACCCTAGGGGTACACTTCCTTTTGGTATATTTCAGATAGGTGTTTCCTTAAACCAAATGTTCTAACTTGGGTTGGGACCAAAACAAAAAGACTGCAGCTGTGACCACCTAAGCAAAATGCTGGAAGTGTTTTCCTATCACTTCCTAAACTTCATCTGAGCATAGTTGGTTTTAGTGAGTACAGTTGGAGCCAGTATAGTTCAGTCATACTTCCGGTCTTCTTCCCTGAAGTTCCACATTAAGTAGGATTCTTTACTGCAAGTGGAGTAAACTCATCGTGAACCATCTGGGGCCGAAAGAGGAATTACAGGGAGGAAGGCTGGGCTGTTCCATGTGAATGAAGGATTGGCTGGCCAGACCATGGAAGGGCAGGGACACATGTGGGCAGCAGGAACAACTAGAATTTGAGACCTGACCACTGCCAGGACTGTCCAAGTCTTGTCCCTGCTTTTCTGAGTGTGTTGGCTTGGCTTTCTCTTTTCCTACAGAGTGACATTTTTCATGGGGTAGACATCATGGCCACAGATGGTCTATACTTGGGACCAGGGAGGGACTGACACTTTCTGGTCCCAAGTACAGAATTCAGAGGGTGCACTAGTAGAAGTTGGGTCAGATGCTTTTCCCCAAGCCACCCCAGGTGCCATTCTTGGCTCCCTGTTCTTTTTAGAGACACATCAGGAATAAATAGTCTGTTAACTTATTACAGTAACTGGCCTTCAATACATCTTGACTAATTATCAGACCACATTACAACATTGTATAAGTCACAGGATGTGTATACAAATATATATAGGTTTTGATTATGCATATTTACACTAGGTTTATTCACAATAATTCTTTTTAGGTAACCAAGCTAATAGAAGATAGCACTTTATCCAAATCTGTGAAGAATGCTATAGATACAGACAGACTGTTAGATTGGCTGGTTGAAAACTCAGTTCTGTCAATTGCATTGGAAGGTAAGTTGCTTTAAAAAATAAATATATATATATATGTATATATATATACATATATATATATATATTTCCTGGGGCGCATGGGTGGCTCAGTGGGTTAAAGCCTCTGCCTTCGGCTCAGGTCATGATCCCAGGGTCCTGGGATCGAACCCCGCATCTGGCTCTCTACTCAGCAGGGAGCCTATTTCCTCCTCTCTCTCTGCCTACTTGTGATCTCTGTCTGTCAAATAAATAAAATCTTTAAAAAAAAATACTTCCTATCATAATTATAAATAACATTTTTTGTACTAATGCTAAGAAAATGTTGTTTAGACTGTATTAGCCTTTAAATGTTGTACAAGTTACTATTGCTTTGAATTAATAGAATCGTATTTAGAAAGTCAGTGTTCACTGTTCTGCCTCTTGGGTGTCTCTTCTCCTAGGCAACATAGACCAGGCCCAGTACTGTGATCGTATAAAGGGGATTATTGAACTCTTGGGCAGTAAACTGTCTTTAGATGAGCTCACTAAAATTTGGAAGATACAGGTAAGTTGATCAGAATTACTTTGCCTTTTTCTGACATTTTTGGCAGAAAGAGAGGGTGGAGGGTGGTGAACAAGCAGGGAAATGGAGCTTCTGTCTTGCCTTAGCCTCAGCAGCTCTGCCAAAATCTGCTTTCCCATCTGGGGCTTGTGTCAAGGTTGTGTATGTGAGAAAGGCTTGGACTTGCTCAGAATATGTGAAACGACTGAGCACGTCTAGCCCTCTTGTTTCTCAGTTAACACAATGAAGAGCCGTCCTGCAGGCTCCCCAGCAGTTAGTGGCAGCACTAGAACAGTATGTCTCTCGTTTGTCAGTCTTGTGTTCTTTTCATCGTTTGCTCCTCAGTTTTCACAGATGAGTTTTTCCTGTTGGGTTGTTAGTGAGAGTGAGAGTCCTGCTTACTGAGTTCCCAGACCTCATCTCACCAGGCTCCCCGAGGCCGCTGCCGAATTGGCCATGCTCCTGCCTTTTCTTTTCCTTCACTTTTTTACTAGTCCATTGGACTCATTTTCCCCCCACTTTCCTGGTACCCTTTTTAAGTCTCCTGTACTAACTTATTTGTTCTCTTCTTCTTTGTAGATGCTAGTTTTGTTCATATCTTAGCCCTTCCCTTGGTCTGTAATCTCCTGTGGGGCAGTTTCTTCCCCTCCTGGGACTTCAAGTGCATTTGGATGCCGCTGACACTCAGAACTATGCCCCCGATTCAGACCTCCTCTTGGCACTCCAGTGCCATGTACCTAGAAGCATAACAGTTACACCTTCTTGCATGCCATCTTGTAGGCATCTCAAATTCAGTATGTCAGCACCTAGTCATTTTCCAGGCTATTTCAGTAATGGTATTAGCCTTTGTCTAACCACTAAGCCAGAAGGAGGCCTGGGGCTCACCTTAACTATACCGTCTTAGTTCGCTGTATACTCAGAACCTAGTCAGGAAACAGAAGCTACACTGGGTATTTCAGAGGGAGTTGGATACAGGGGCCTGTTTACAAAGGCCTTGCTGGGTGGAAGAGCAAAAGAGAGAAGTAGGAATGTTGGAGGAACAGAATGGGGAAAGGGACCTCTGAAGTCCAAGGAAAGGGAGTGAATTTGGGGGGTGCTCTCCTGGCACATGCTGGGGTGCCAAAGAGGTGGTGGCACGGCCACCAGGGCTTCTCTCTGGCTGCCCCCGATGCCAGCCCCTGCATCCCCTTCCTGAGCACGAACCAGTGCTTCTTTCTTCCTCTTCCCTTCTCATCACCCAGCAGTGCTTCTCATGGGCAGAATATCACAGCAGTGGAGCTAGGAGAGGAACTGTAATTTGCAGGCTCCCAGCCTAGCAGCAGAAGTAGGCTATAGAAAGAAAACAGTCCCAGGTCCTATAAAATCTTGCTTCCCATGTCCACCGTAGTTGAATACTCTCATAATGTTTTTTGAGTGTGAGTTTTGAATCCACATAAGGTTGGAGATTAGAGACATAATGCAGATATTGTATATCATTGCTACGTTCAGTGAATATATGTATATAGTAGATACTAAGCAGATTCTTGTAGAGTTGAATCTCATTCCAATTTTAGTATATATGCTGCTGAAGCGAGCACTAGAGTTGAATCTCAAAAAGCCTCTGCCTCTCAAGTCCGTTGCGTGGTGTGCAGTGAGGTATGATGGAGTCATGTTTGAAGTTACAAAGTGAGTTTTGACCACAAGGTTGACCCCAGGGCCTACATCACTGAGGCAGAGATTTACTGGATGTGGGATAAATTAATATTAGTTGAAATTATAAAGAATCTAGGGGCAAAATAAAAAATGACGTAGATGGTACTCTCAGGTAGATGGTACCCTCAAGCTCATTTATAAAGTGCTGGAAGCGAATGTGTTTGTTCTGTGCTTAGTTCGAACCTTTTTATGAGCCAGTTGAAAACATTTCTTGCTCTCCTCTTGAAATGCGTATGTCGAATTGAGAATTTCTTTTAAAGATTTAATGCTGCTAGAAATTTGAACAAGGCCAACTGATGGCCATTAACAGTGGTTGTTTCCTGTGGTTTTGTTGTCATGCAATTGAGTGCTGATCAGGCCAGAATCAGTTTATCTTGTTGCTGTTTTACTTGGGCTTCTGTCAGTTGCTGGGGGGAAGCATGAGGGTCTTTCCAAGTTGCAGGACGTAACTTTCCCCTGCTGTCTCCTTTTCCAGTCGGGACAATCGTCTACTGTGATCGAGAACATCCATACAATTATTGCTGCAGCAGCTGTCAAATTTAATTCAGATCAGCTTAATCATCTGTTTGTTCTCATCCAGAAGGTAGGTGTCCAGTCAGCTGCACCTGCTTTTAAGTTTTTCTAAAAGAAGCTCATTTTGAGGTCTCTGAGTCAAGGAACTCTTCTTACTTTGTTAAACCATTCTAGCTCAAGTGTAAAGGTTTCTGCATATTTTGCCCATTTGATGAAATTGGATTGTCTTGTCTTTTCTGTTCCCCAGAGCTGGGAGACTGAAAGTGATCGAGTGAGGCAGAAGCTGTTGAGTCTGATTGGACGAATAGGCCGGGAAGCTCGCTTTGAGACCACTTCTGGAAAGGCAGGAGAATCCAGTTAATCTTCCCAGCTACAAATACTGAATGTGGTCTGACTGGTGTGTGGGCCGGCTCATCTTGTGTGGCATTATTGCAGGTGTTAGATGTACTCTGGGAACTGGCGCATCTTCCGACCCTGCCCAGTAGCCTTATTCAGCAAGCCCTGGAGGAGCACCTGACAATCCTTAGCGATGCGTATGCCGTGAAAGAGGCAATCAAGAGGAGCTACATCATTAAGTGCATCGAAGACATTAAAAGGGTCGGTTTTGTCTTTGGTCTAGTTTTGTTGTCAGAGCCATAGTGTTGTAGTTAGAGCCAAATCATTTTCTTACCCTATTCTGTAAATTAAATGTCCTATCTGGAAACTCTTGCCTTAGAGTCCAGGACTGGGAAATTATAGGTACTGCTTTTTCCAAGTCACTTATGTTTCTCTTAAAATTAATTTCAGCCTGGAGAATGGTCAGGTTTGGAAAAAAACAAGAAGGATGGATTCAAGGTAAGAATTTGCAGATGGAACCGCGTAAAAGGTATACTAATTTAATAATTTTTTTCAATAAGTGATACCATACTTTGAAGATAACAGTCTCTTTTGGTGTTTCTTTGAGTAATGTTCAGATAGAAGCCGCTGTTTAAATATTCATGAATCCAAGGTCACGTTCACAGAGTAGTTTCATTTTGTTGCTTCCAAAAAATTGTAAGACCTTTAACTTAGTTTTTTCTTTGTAAAATAAATGCAAAGTCTACACAACTTTAATAAGTACAGTGGATTCTGCTTAGTATCATGCCTGTTTTTCTGCCATGAGGGAGAAATGGAGGAGCACTCATAGAGTGGGAAGAAAGAGTTTCGTGCAGTGCTGGCACACAGTAATTTTTAGGTGCCTGGTTCAGAGGTGTCCATAAAGAAATTCCATAGTCCTGCTGCTGGGGTCTGAGGCTAGAAGGTGGTCTGTGGCTAGCGACTGCTGTGGGAGCTCTCTCCTGCTCGGGGGCTCTGGCCTTTTGGCTGTGGGGGACTTAGGGGCCTCCCTTTGAAAATCTGGTTAGCGGAGGAAGCAGTGAGGACCGGAGCTCTCCTGTCGCCCCAGTGCTTCAGCGTCCGCCCGTGCCCGCCCATGCTTACCCATGCTCTCCCATGCTCTAGGGGGCTCATGACAGGGCCGCTCACTGGAGCTGCAGCCCTGGCCAGAGGCGAGGCGCTCCTCTGGCCGAGGTCCTTGGCTTGCGCAGACCCAACAGAGAGCCTCATAGTGAGAGGGACTTCCTCTTACTGTGACATAAGGAAAGGTTTTGGTGACTAGCCAGGGGCTCCGTAATTTCATTGGTTCAACATTTTTCTTGGCTTTCACTACGAAGTATTTCTTTAAAGGATCTTGAACACTGTTCCTTTTCACTTGTGTATTCAGAGACACTCAGCTCTTGTTAAAAGGCTGTGGTGATTCAGTGGGCTTTCATGAAGTTCTGTGTGGTCATCAGGTTTAGTTAGGGACACCTAAGAACTTGGTGTTTAAATTTCTGACCCTGGAATTCGATCAGGTGAATTTTCTACATACACGCTAGCTTTAGAGATTTTCAAAAAGTCACTCGCAGGCTGGAGCTGATGGTGCTCAGGCTGTGAGGAATCGTTCCTTTAATTCAGCAGCGTTGCTCTCATCCTCAGATACAGTACGAATTTTTCCAGTTTTCTCAGCTCAGCAGTCCGGATCATTTATCGCAGCCTCCGCCTTTACACTTGGACCTCGTCCAGAGTTATGTAAGGAGTTTAGATCCTTCAGTAGTGACAGTGAGAGGAAAGGGGTATCTCTAGAACAGTGGTCTTTTCTTCTCAGTAACAGATACGTTTCTTTATAAATGGGAGGGGTCCACACCCAAGAGACTGTTCCCTGGAAATTGGCTTTTGAAAGCAGAAACCCCTTCCCACCGTCCGTTCCTTCTGTTCCTTCCTCGTGCGGCTCAGGCTCAGTGTCACTGAGCAATCCCGGTCAGTCCGCGGCATTCCTGCGTCTTCGCTACCTCTCTGCAGTCCCTCCATTCATGCCTGTTGTTTTACGACAGAACTCAAACAGCAGCAGGGCCATTTTTGGAGTCATTTTGTGAAACTCCAAAGGAGTACTCTTCATTTTTTTTTTTAAATCTCCTACTGCTCCCAGTAAAGAAATTCTGATGGACCATTACTTTGTTCCAAATAACAATACCTTGCATTTCCATAGCACTTTCTAGTGAACTAAGTGCTCACAGATATTCTCTGAAAGTACACACGGCTGAGGGGGGCAGTGGGAAGATCAGAACCCCCTGGACGTGACTCCAGGCAGGGGGGTGAGTTATATACTGCCACTAAAGGTGTTTTTCTATGCTATGCCCTTTCCTGCCAGGCAGCAAGGTGGGCTGACTGGGGATTATGTCTCCCTGCCAGGCTACACAGAAACTAAGCAAAGGGTAAGACAAGATCACCCACCTCTTACTCCCCTCCCAACCTCAGCTACCTCTGTTCCCCCCAACTGACTCCCCTCCCCTCTGCTTTTCACACTCTTCAAATTCCCAGATTCCACTGTTGTGTTCAGAAATCCTGACCTTTTTTTCTTAACTTCATTTTTATAGATTCTGCCAGGATACCCTTGGCTCCCGTGGTCCTCTTTCCTTTGCTTCCTTTATGCCTTCCACTGTTTACCCCCAGCCCTCTCCCTCCTATTTCACTTCTTTTTGCCTTCAATTAAAAATTTAAATGTGCTCATCCAAAAAAAAAAAATTTACTAAACCAAAAAAGTCATTTTTACTCAAGTAGCAGCGTTTGCGTAACCCTAAGTCCTTCTTTTAAGGCTGTCCCCAGCACAGCACCTGGCAGCTTCTAAGTAGATGCCCATCCCTTCCTCTTGATCCCTCCCCTTCACCCTGTTGAGGACACTAAAATCTTTACTTACCCAGTATGGAGTGGCCGCTACTTGCTAAAACGTGTAATTGAAAGCAAGAGTAGCAAGATGTCCTCAGTGCAGTTTCACAGTGATGTGGTTAGCACAGGAAGAAAGACTTTTTAAGAAATGTCCTCCTGTGCAAAAAATTGGTACTACGAATCTAGATAAATGGCTAGGTCCAGAAAAATAAGGCAGATGAGAAGGTGGGGATGTTCAGCTTTGAGAATGGAATTCAAGAAAGAATATGAACGTGTTCTTCGGAGACTTAGATTGTGGTAGAGAAGTTTGATTGCACTGACTTTTTAGGTCTCCCAAGAAGTCATGAGAGGCATGTTTCAATATGAGAAGACAGTGCACTTTCGGTGAGAACAGTCTGCCCTCAAGGGCACCGCCTCCTGACTCCCTCATCATGGGAGACACCAGGAGAGTAGTCGTTTAACGAAAGCGAGTGAGGGTTTAGGCATAGGTTTGCAGGCTGCACCACCTGACCTCTGAGGCTTCAGCTGATGCTCAGTGTCTGCTTCGGATATGCCGTTACCTCCTACTTACGAAACCTCAGCTCCATTACCAGGCATTATCCAATATGCTCATTTTAATTGTTTCCCATAGTCTCTTGCCCCTTTGGTAACTAGAGAAAAATCACTTAAATTTTTCTTGTAACTTAGCAACCTAGTGTCATAGATACGATGAAATAAATAACATCTTTCCTGTTTGCTAAACTGTAGGAAGATTATATCGGAAGTACTTTTTAAATTCCAATTTTATAGGATTTCCTTTATTTTATTGGACAGTGAATGACTTCCACAGGATGATTTTCTATGTTAAATAAAAATATTCTAGCCGTAATTGACTTAAGTCTTACATAATGATGCTTTTTCAGTATATCTGATTATTTGCTGAAGGGTTCATATTTATATCCTAATGTTTATAATCATTAGTAGATATTGGTTTGGACTTAAGTCCTTAGAGTTTTATTCTTTGTCATTTTGCAGCTCTTCTATTTTAGCTGAAATAATGTAGGTAGTCTTGCAAATAGTTGGCCTATAATACATACCTTATTTCTCTGATTATAAGATGCCTGTGATTGCACCCCGCATCACAGACCTAATAAGTTTGCAAAGAAGAAAAAAGAAATTGCACATTTCCTTTTACCATTCGCTTGTTAAAATGCCCACCCAGCGTCTAAATGGAAGCCTCTTTTTGGACCCGTATGCAGAGCTTCACTGGCACAGTGCTTTTCAGTATCTAGAGTAGTGATTTTGACCACTGAAATCTCCCAAGAGTGACTGTGTACTTTTGAGGCATGTGAAAGAATATGAAATTTTGTGTCCTTGTCCTTTTTGGTAAATCAGGCTGCTTTTTTTCCTTAATTGAGTTGCGATGTGTATACTACAGGATAAACGGCTTCTCTCAAATTATGGGTGTACCTTTGGACAGAGACATTTAGTGCTGGGTGACAGAGCCCTTCACCGGGTCTGACTCTGTCACACCAAATTCCCCCAGCTGTGAGAAATGCTTTAGACTGAGACCACTGGCAGTTTTCTTTGCTTTTAATTGAGTTGACAGATGAAACAGGCTAGTCAGTGTTACATCATAGTGCCATCTTTTTTATAAGAATTTTAGTAACAAATCCTTGTTCTAAATTTAAGTTAAAAAGCTATCCTTGTTTGGTGCTACAGAAATGAAGTCACAACTAAAATGACAGGTAGATGCACAAACAAATACGTTTCATATGCAGCCAAGGGTACATGCATTCAGGTAAGGACAGCTGTGTCAGAACTTACTCCTACACCTAGTGGCTGCTAAGTTACTTTTGACAGTTGTAAGAAGCGTCAATTTCAGAAATGTTGAAATTTATAAAACCGGTATCTTAGAATCCAGGAAATAGGGTATTTGATGATTGATTGGCTGATCCTCAAGAAAACCAGTACTGTTTTTGGCAGTAGCTCTCTCAAATACACATATTTGGTAGTATAGTGTTTTCCTGCCAGAGACGGAAAGTGTATTTTTCCAAAGTATTTTCTACCTCGTAAAGGTCTTCATCTGACAGAGGCACTTGAAGAAGGAAGAGAAGGCTATAAAAACAAAAGCAAAATTCAGCCTTTAAAATAAAGGCTAAGGGCTTAAAACTTCTATCAGGTTTTTAGAGACTTAATAGATAATTTGATTAATAGTGTTAAACAGTCTTCCAAATTTTATAAATGTCTTAGTTCAAAAGATGCTATGTATTAAAGAACAGTTCTCTTTTTAAAGATCATTTCACAAGCATCGGACTTTTCAGATATGTACTATGAAAGATCTGGATTGTCGTGTATCAGTTTCAGAAATAACATTTGAAAGTGTTATGAAAAATACAAAGTATAACTGTATAGTGGCTGTAATAATTAATAAAAATAGAATTCTCTCTTGCAAAATTGTTCTAACTAGGATGTACAAGCAGCTCCTGAGTATTTTCTTTAATATTTAGACCACTATCAGTATCTTGATCATATCATTGGTATCTTAATCGTGTAATTATAGAAAATCGTATTTTTATACCATTTTACTTATCAGCCAGCTCAGTATTATCCAGGGTAAATTTTGGCCATCAGCTTATTTCATTCCAACATGTCCTAGCAGCCTGTGCTACTTAATCTATCCTCTGAAGTTGCTAATTCCTTGTCGTCTGTTTTTTGCTGATGTACCCCTATACATTTACTGTCACTTCACATCCACTCCTGTTTGCAGTTCTTGGCCTTAGGAAATTGCATGCAGAATAAGAAGTTGAAGACTGAATTATGAATGCATGGAGATGCGCTCTAAATGAGCAGTGTGAAGAGAAAAATAATAGAATGTGTAGCCATAAAACCTAATTGACTTGGGAAATTTTTATAGCCCATAAATTTAGCCTGCCATTTATTTCTAGATGTAACTGATGTAACTTCTTTTTAACTCTAGTCATCTCAGCTCAATAACCCCCAGTTTGTATGGGTGGTGCCGGCTTTGCGTCAGCTCCACGAGATCACCCGCTCGTTTATAAAACAGACCTACCAAAAGCAAGACAAGGTAAGAGAAGAACACTGTTCGATGACTGTCCAGTTAGACACACAGCTGTTAGAATAACGAAACATAGATTGCTGAGTTTTAAAGTCACTATTTTACATTTTTATGATTATTAATATAGTTCATTTATAGTCTCTAATCTTGAGTTTAAATATCTTTCTGCTTTCATTTCGATGGATCTTTTCTTTCTTTCTTTCTTTTTTTTTTTTTTTTTTTTTTTTTTTTTTTTTTTTTTTTTTTTTTTGTAAGATTTATTTATTTATTTATTTGCCAGAAATCACAAGTAGGCAGAAGTAGGCAGAGAGGCAGGCAGAGAGAGGGGGAGAATCAAGCTCCCTGCAGGCTCCCTGCTGAGCAGAGAGTCTGATGTGGGGCTCGATCCCAGGACCCTGGGATCATGACCTGAGTCGAAGGCAGAGGCTTAACCCACTGAGCCACCCAGGCACCCCATTGACGGAGCTTTTCTTTTAATCTATCCTAACTCATTTCCTTTTTATTTCCTTAATTTATTGAAGTGATTACACCAGTTTTTGAAAGTCAGAATGTGTTTGGAAAGATGTGAAGACATTTAATCTCAGGAAGATTGGGTTGTTTAAGGACCTGGATCTTCCTTGGTGGGAGAGATTTGGGAAGAAAGATCCGGAAAAGTACGCAGCCAGTGAAATAGTTCTTAGGAAAGTCGCCTTAAACAAACAAACAAACAAACAAACAAAAAAAAACTGTCTAGAAGAAGAAAATTAGCAGAGAAGTTTATTCCCTTAATTTTAATTATGTGCATACTAGATGGTTTTATTTGCTTGTGTTGAACTGACAAAATTACTGCAGCTTCTCATGCCATCTTTCTTTTTGTTGTTTCTGCTAAGAGCATTATTCAAGACTTGAAGAAGAATTTTGAAATCGTGAAATTGGTAACGGGAAGTTTGATAGCCTGTCATCGACTTGCAGCCGCTGTGGCTGGACCCGGAGGCTTAACTGGTTCAACACTGGTGGACGGCCGATACACTTACCGGGAGGTATCCGCCGTTGCGCTTTTGTGTCGTGATTTACAGTGCTCATCTGGCTTTTTGCACTTGAAGCGTAAAAAATTACATTCATTGGGTGTCTCTCTAAAAGAGGTGGCCTGGGGTATCTTTGTAGTGACTGAACGGTTTTGTGTTTTGACTACAATCATTTTAAAACAAAAGTTGAGAAAAGTGTTATTTCTGGGTAAATCTTTCAGCAAATCACCTAAAAACTGCCTGTGATAAAGATCACCATCTTTCTTTTGTCTTTCATGGGAAATAGTAATTGTCAGTTCTCTGAAGAGTTGTTTTGTTTCTTAAATCAACTGGTTAGTAACATTGTTTTTAAAAATTAGAAAAAATCTTAACTCACTGCTTGTGAGTTTGTGGTGTTTCACTTTGAGATTGCTGAGATGATACTTTACTGACATCCTAAATCAACTGGAATTGGTAATAGACTTCAAGTAGCTTCTACATTGTGCTGTCAGCTTACAAACAGATGTTTCGCATTTATATTATCCTAAATTATATGAGAAAGTGTTAGGTAGAACTCTTTTTTTAATTAAAAAGATTTGTTCTTCATTTTCCTTTTAGGAAGGAGCGCCTGGAGTTAACTAATTAGCATTACTTCTTTTTGCAGTATTTAGAGGCCCATCTAAAATTTCTAGCATTTTTCTTACAAGAAGCTACGCTGTATCTGGGTTGGAATCGTGCCAAGGAGATCTGGGAGTGTCTTGTGACTGGCCAGGATGTCTGTGAATTAGATAGAGAGGTAAGAAGATGGTAGTGTGGGTAAAATAAGGCAGAAGTGGGACTTAAATATTTTACCTTTTCTGGGTGTCTCATATTTTTTGTGGGTTTCACTTCTTTAATTCTAAACACTTCTCAATTTGCTAAGCATACATTGTACCAATAGGCCAGGAACTATACGTGCTGAAAAAATATTTTATGTAATTTATATCTATGATCTAAATATATGAGTTCTTTAGTAATTTTTATACCATTCCGGGTAAAATCAAATTCAGAGCTAGCACAGCTACAGAATTCTTATTGTGTCTTTTATGTTTTTTCTCCCTCCCATGGAACTAATTTCGAGTTACCAACCAGAACTTTGAGTCCCTGTAATGATGTTGTACCCCAGAAACACAAAGAAAAATAAATGCCTAGACAGATTTTTTTAAACTATAATTAAGCAGCTGAAAGTAGATTAAACCAGAAGCAGAACACCTGACTTGGCATATTTTAACAATGAATTACTGTTTGCTCATCTCATTTTATAGAATTATAACTGCTTGATAGTATTGTTGAAAGGACTACATATGTGCCCTTGCCTAGCACAGTCATTGGCACATACATAGCCAGGCTTGTTAATGAACATTAGTGGAGAAGCCCAAGTTTAAGTTCCATTGAACGATGTGAGTCTATATTTGCATTATCTGGGGGAAAGGTTGCTAGAACTGCTTTATTTAGTTCCAGAGTACCAGGCATTTCAGTTTTCAGTGGTATTTCATCAATAAATATTTTTAAAGGTTTAAACTTTTCTTCACTTTCCCACTTTGGAATATGTATTTGCCTGAAATGGATTTTACTTATAGGATAACATTTGTCTTGATCCACAGATGTGTTTTGAATGGTTTACAAAAGGGCAACATGATCTCGAGAGTGATGTTCAACAGCAGCTTTTCAAGGAGAAAATTCTTAAATTGGAGTCCTATGAAATCACAATGAATGGTAGGAAAACAACGTAAAATCTTTTTTTCTCAGTTCTTTAAGAAATTTTTCTTCCCTCTCCTCCTAAGTCCGTTTCTCAGTCTGGAATATCCTTCTGGACTTTTCTTTACATCTCTGTATACATATGTTTATATACACAGATAATTTCCTTTTTATGTGAATGGTATATGATTAATTTTAAATTATATGGCCCGATAGCTCAAATGGTCAAATGGTAGGATGTGTCAGTACTTCATTCCATTTTATGGCTGAATAATATTCCATTGAAATTTTATTTATCCGTCCCACATTTTATTTATCCGTCCATCAGTGGATGGACACTGAGTTGTTACCACTTTTTGGCTATGACCAATAATACTGCTATAAGCATTTATGTACAAGTTTTTGTATGGACATTAGTTTTCATTTGTCTTTGATGTATACCAAGGAGTGGAATTGTATCCTGGAACTAACATTTGAACAACTGTCCAACTATTTTGCAAAGTGGCTGCGCTGTTTGTAAGCCTCCCAGCAGCATCTGAGGGTTTCAGTTCCTTCCCATCTTCGCCAACACTTGTTACTGTCTGTCATCTTTATTCTTGCTGTGGTGTGTGTCAAGGGTTATCTCATGGTTTCGGTGTGCCTTTCCCTGATGACTGATACTAATGAGCATCTGGGCATGTGTTTATTGACTGTATGTATATATTCTTTGGAAAAATGTCTGTTCAAACCTTTTGCCCATTATAGGTTGGCTTGTCTTTATTGCTGAGCTGTATATTCTGCATAGTATCTCCTCACCAGATACACGATTTGAGAATATTTTGTCACATTCAGTGAATAGACTTTTCACATTCTTAAAGTCCTTTGAAGCACAATGTTCTCGATTTTGATGAGACCCAGTTTATCTGTTTTTTCTGCTATTGTTTGTGCTTTTGGTACCATATCTAACAAAACATTGCCTAATCCAGGGTCTCGAAGATTTATGCCTGTTTTGTACTAAGAGTTTTACAGTTTTGGTTCTTGAGATACTTTGAGGCTTTTCATTGATTATCTGTGGTACTTAGAGTGTGTGAATTTATCTGACCTTCTGTAATTTCAGGTTTTAACTTATTTAAGACTTTTTTTGAAAATGTGAATCTTTGTGATCATCGATTGAAACGACAAGGAGCTCAGTTGGTGAGTACATTATTCTGAAATCTAGGTAATTTGGATAATCTAGTAAAACACAACAAAAGTGTTGTAATTTTGTTAAAGAATGGGCGTCTCCTCGACTGCACTGACTGCAGGGCTTCTCTTGGAGCATAACGGAAGGCCCCCCTTCCAGCATGGCGAGAGCACAGTTGACTCTCAAATCCCTCCGTGCTTCTTGCTGACCTGGGGCAGCCGGCAGCCTCCTGTGGCTGGGTGAATGGAGGGGAGGGATTGCTTCATTGAAGCTTCTAACTCCTCAGATCTGGTAATGGACATGTTCCTAAAAAGTTACAACATCTTTAATTCTGAAGATGAATCTTTAGTTCATCACAGTGGCGGGGATTTGGGGAGAAATTTTTAGGAACAGTCCATGAATCAGGAGAATGAGGACCCATAGAATGTATATAGCATATGTTTATATTTACATGTGGACCTTAAGAAAGGAAGACAAAAAATAACTCTCTTTTCTAAGGCATAATTCTTGATTCAAGACATAGCTTCTGGATGGCAAGAAGTTTTATGAAATCTCTAAGGCCTGGATCCTGTCCCTTGAACTGAGCTTTGGGAAAACCAAATTGAGCCTCAAGGATTATTAACCACTTCTAGCCTGGCTCTCTTGCCCTTTGGAGAAAAACTCCTGAATATGGTGCCCACCTCACTCCTATGTGTTTCCGCTTCTTTAGCCTGTCTGGGTGGATTTCCAGCTTGGGTTTAGCAATATCTGGAGACAACGCTCCATAACTATCCTGGTTGCCATGGACATAGCCCAGTGTTTGTGTTTTTTTTCTTTTTCTTTGTTTTAAAGTTCCAAATCAGTACAACAGTGCTCTCGTATGTAGCTTGGTTTTTGCAGCCTTAATTCATATTAACCTGAAAGGTGCAGACTGAGTGATATAATAAAAGATAGTTGTCTGTAATTTTGGTGTACTATATAATTTTTTTTTCTTTTGAACAGTATGTAGAAAAGCTGGAATTGATAGGAATGGATTTCATTTGGAAAATAGCCATGGAATCACCTGATGAAGAAATTGCTAATGAAGCTATTCAGTTAATCATAAACTATAGTTACATTAACCTAAATCCTAGATTAAAGAAGGTGGGTGCTCGTGCACAGAACAGAAGATTATATATGTATTTTTATTGATAAGTTTTCACCCTTGGTGTGCCCCCAAATTCACCTTATTTTGATGTTTTGCTCTTAATAATGATTGCAACTACATGTCAGACTAATTTTAATTTCTTTTATCTCTTACTTTTAGGATTCTGTATCATTACATAAGAAATTTATTGCTGATTGTTACACGAGATTAGAAGTGAGTGGTAAATCTCATTTGAACCTGTTTCTGAATTTCATTTGAGCCTCTTTTTGAAATAAATGCTTTGATGTTTTCCTTTTATATTGGGATCATGTAAAATATTGATATTTGTGGCTGGATTCTACTAAAGAATTTGTCAACAGTACCTTATTGTCACACAGGGAACAGACATTTGCCTTGATTCCCCCAGTACAGAAGTGTCCTTTATGGGAAAGCTTTCCTTCTCTTTCCACCACCCCTCTACCCCACCCCACCCACCCCCTGTTTTGGGGTATAGGAACTGTCTTCAGAAAACAGGTCTGCTATACATTCCACGTTTCGTTTCTTTTTTTTTTTTTAATCTTTATTTGGTTTTTAAAAATTATTATTTATTTATTTATTTATCTAAAGATTTTGTTTGTTTATTTGACAGAGGGAGAGAGACAATGCAAGCAGGGGGAGTGGGAGAGGGAGAAGCAGGCTTCCCACTGAGCAGGGAGCCCGATGCACGGCTCCATCCCAGGACCCTGGGATCATGACCTGAGAAGGCAGAGACTTAACCCACTGAACCACCCAGACACCCCACATTCCACATTTCTAACAGATTCTTTTCTCTGTTTTCTCTTTCTGTCAAGGAGTGTCATGAAAGAATTGGCTTTTCCTACCCTTCCCCATTTTCACCTGAGACTATATCTTAAATGTTACTAAAGGCCCAGAAGGACACTCAGTAGTTGGTGGTATTGATGTTCTTTGTCCATTAGAAGTCTACTGTGTGATACTATCTCACATCAGTTTCTAGTGCCTTATAGCTCCAGCATGATGGTTAAAGCATTAAACAGTCACTTTCATTCTTAACTCATGTTTAAATTTTATATCTAATGGAGAATATTCCAAAAACATAGGCTGCTGCCCCCAAATGTCAATAAGTTAAACCTTCTGATGATGAATATGTGCTCGAATCCGTACAGAATTTTCCAGGTTGTGACTTCCATCCAGATAGGTCATCATTGGAAACCATTTAAAATATTCAAGGACCTTAAATGAGGTACCAATTAAGTTTGAACATATGTAGAACAGTAGTTCTCCACTGGAGCTGCTCCTGCCTCCCGGAGATCGTTTGGTAATGTCCAGACACCTTTGTGGTTGTCACAGCCAGAGAGTTCCCGCTGGTACCTCGTGGTAGGTGGGTAGTGACGGGAGTTCAGAGAGGTTGCCAAACATCCTGTGAAGCCCAGAAAGCCCTCCAACAAAGGTTTCCAGCCCCAAATAGCAGTAGAGCCAAGGTTTGAGAAAACCCTGATAGAGAATGATTGGTTCCTGTTTCATAGGCAGCCAGCTCAGCCCTTGGCGGCCCCACTCTGACGCATGCTGTGACGAGAGCAACAAAAATGCTAACAGCGACTGCTATGCCAACTGTAGCAACGTCAGTTCAGTCTCCATATAGGTAAGTGTGCAGAAGTGACGGCACGTCCTCGACTGATGCAGGAGTGTGTGTGTGTGTGTGTGTGTGTGTGTGTGTGTGTTTCTTTTTTCATTTCAAAAAAATAAAAAATAACTGGCAGCTCTTTTCGGAGACGTCTCAGTTGTGGATTTCCTCCTTTTATGTCTTAATTTTTGTAAATAATCATATCCTGAGAAATTGTATGACCCCGTCATACTTCCCCAAATCAGTATGTCTTTCCCTGAAGATCTGTAGGTCATCATCACCACCACCCAAGCACTGCTCTGCCCCTCCCCTCTGCCTAGTGGACAACTTCTGTTGTTAATTTTTTTGGGGGGGGCGGTATTTAACTCACTTTACTTTGACACTGTGTAACAGGAGTAACCTACTCTTTGCGACAGACTACTAGATATATTCATTGTATGAAGAGCAGTTTTCTCCTTGTGCCCAAATCAGGGCATTTACAGCATAAGCAAAATGAAATGGCAAATGATGGTTAGTTAAAATCGTGCATTATAATATCATCATAATTGAAATATTATTTCCTTAAAATTTTTTCTCAAAATAATTTTTATTAAGAACTTCATCACCAAATATTTGTGTTGTAGTTTTGAACTGATGTCTGTGACCACATTACTGTGTTTAGTGTTGACAGATAATACCAGGGAAATCTGAGCTCGGTATTTGCTATAGTTGTTTGCTGTGGTAAGGAACGAAGATGAGTATTCAGGAACGTTAGACTGAAGGAGCTCAAATGCTGCTGTGAGGTTTTACAAGCACTTCGTTCTTAGCAGCCCCAAAGTGGTGGTGCCCAGGAAACTTTGGCAGGTGCTCCCAACAAGGCTTACTTTGCTGCCCTCTAGTAATGGGTACTCAGATTGTCATTTTCTACTCTTGGAAGGTCTTTGTATTTGTTAATTTACAGTTCTTTTTTCTTTTTAAAGCCTTCCTTTAGAAAAGGAGTCAAAACAATTAAGTCCTTATATTCTTCATCTTTTCATCTTTTTTTAAAAATGATTTGAGTACTAAGTAGCGATATTTTGCTAACATGAGAGATGCCAATACAACTCAGCCCTCTTGGAGCTCTTTTTAAAATGCCAGAAGAGGGGCGCCTGGGTGGCTCAGTGGGTTAAAGCCTCTGCCTTCGGCTCAGGTCATGATCCCAGGGTCTTGGGATCAAGCCCCAAATCAGGCTCTCTGCTCAGCAGGGAGCCTGCTTCCCTCTCTCTCTGCCTGCCTCTCTGCCTGCTTGTGATCTCTGTCAAATAAATAAAATCTTAAAAATAAATAAATAAAAATAAAATGCCAGAAAGTGGGGCCTCTGGCTGGCTCAGTTGGTAGAGCACGCAACTCTTGACCTTGGGGTTGTGAGTTTGAACCTCACGTTGCTTGTAGAGATTACTTAAAAATAAAATCTTACAGGAGCACCTGAGTGGCTCAGTTGCTTAAGCATCTGCCTTTGGGTGAGGTCATGATCCCAGAGTCCTGGGATGTAGCCCCATTCTCCTCCCTGTTTCTTTCTCTGTCTCTCTCTCTTTCAGATAAATAAATAAAAACTTAAAAAACCTTACCAGAAATAGTTAAAATAGTAGAAAGTGATTATAGATTCAGCTAATGATAAAAACACTAACATGACCTTTGCATTCCCACATTGATGAAAGTGTATTTCAAATAAGACTTTCGTGGAGAATGTGCATTGAGAATTCCTAATTACATGTTTGTAAGATGTGGTCCATCCCTGCCTAGGTCCTTAATGATTCACTTGTCTGACAAACCAGAAGAGAAATGTATTAATGAACTATTGGATTGGGCTATTGGATTAGGATTTCCAAACTGGAACATCTTTAAATAAGTGTGTTTTCTGTTTTTCTCTTTTTACTAAGTGATTTTTATTCTGAATCAGTTCATGTTTGAATGCGTACAGAGCAAAATTATAGGATCATCTTTTTCTTGTTAAAAACTCTAAATACTTTTAATAAGAATATAAAATTTCAAACTTGCATTTGAACCAGGACATTGTAGTCAATATTATTTCACTGGTTTTGGAAGGACTTCTCAGTGACTGTAATTGTCCCATCTTTGGGGGGGGCAGGAGTTATTCCCTCCTCTACACAGTGTTCTGCGATGCTGTCTGTGATTTAATTCATTATTGAGGCATAATTAAATTCACTCATTCACTTACTATTAGCACTTAGATATTTCCTAAGGATTTTCCATCTCAGTATCAAATTCTAGTCTTGCCCATAGCTGGAAAGGATTTAGAACTCTGTTAAATGTATTTAACAGAACTATTAAAATGTGTTTAATAAATTCTTTTTGTTTTTTTTTTTTAAGATTTTATTTATTTATTTAACAGAGAAATCACAAGTAGGCAGAGGGGGTGGGGGGGAAGGGAAGCAGGCTCCCCGCCAAGCAGAGAGCCCGATGCGGGGCTCAATCCCAGGACCCTGAGATCATGACCCAAGCTGAAAAGGCAGAGGCTTAACCCACTTAGCCATCCTGTCGCCCCTAATCAATTCTTTTTAAAGTGAAATTTCCAATACTGCTGATCAGCAAACCAGACCAATTGTTAGAAAATGGTAGTACCTTTTTTTTTTTTTTTTTTTTTTTTCAGATTTAGAAATACCTGTATTTGAAATGCCTAGATTTTCTGGAATAGCACATGTTTCAATTAAGAGCACTTGGATTTTCATCTCTTGATGTTAACACGTGTAATGTTCTCTTTCGTAAAATATGGAGCTGTGAATGTATAAGCTTGCTGCATGTCGGAGTCCTGTGAATTCAGATAATTAATAATACACCCTGAGTCTGACCAAAAGGGACCTCAGGTCTCATTTTCAGGTGTGCTAGAGCTCCACACTTCCTGGCCATATGTTGCCTGTTCTAGAGATGGTTGTCTCTCAATGCCTGATGACTTCTTAAGTACTTGGAAAACCAGTGGAATAATAAATTCTTACGCTGTATATCTTACTTACACAGAATGTTCTTTTAAACCAGATAAACAATTGTTTATCCTTCACTTCCTCTTCATCCTCTGGCTCATTAAAACAGCAGGTGTTATTTGTGGTAGACTTACTGGCTTTTATTCGTCTTCTGATTTTCAGGCAGGTCAGAACTTGGTAGCACTTGGTCCATGTTTTACCAAATCATGTGGTGTATTTTAGTTGTAAGATTATGAGACTCAAACTCACTGATAGTTTATTCTTGGGGATTGATGGACAAATAGACCTGGAGACCCAGGTCCTCTCTTTATATATAGAACAGCTGTTTAAAGAGAGGAGAAGACAGGAGAGGAGAGATGCTGTCCTCCCTGACTCTATGGGTGTGTCCCAGCTGTAAGCTGGTTGAGCCACCCCTCTCCCCACCTTGGGTGCAGGGGAAGTTTAGTCTCTGCAGATTTCAGCTTTTGACCAGTGAGTGCTAACTGGCTTTTGACCAGTAAGTGCTAACTGTGTGGGTTTGAGTGAAGCAGACCGGAATCGAGCAATTCTTTTCATATATGTTCCAAAAAAATTTTTTTTAATCCGTAGATCCACTAAACTTGTAATAATCGAGAGATTGCTGCTTCTGGCCGAACGCTACGTGATCACTATAGAGGTAAGCCTGTCTTTTTAAAGCCACTTTATCATTGTATCATTAGATTCGTTGCGTTAGGTGTGTGTTCTAAGATAATTCAGTGACGCACTACGTCTAACTTGACTTCTTTTTCAAGGATTTTTACTCTGTCCCACGAACTATTCTACCTCATGGGGCCTCATTTCACGGACATCTTTTAACTCTCAATGTTACGTATGAGTCTACCAAAGATACCTTCACTGTAGAGGTAGGTTTGCGCTGAGCCCGGGGGCCATTCTCAGATTGTCTTGTTACTTTCTCGAGAGCAGTGCGGACTGGGATAGCTGCATGAGCTACAAGCCATTTGGTCAACAAATTCAGACTAAACACCTGCAGTGAAAGGGAAATGATGGGGTAAGCCTGTAAGTAGGTGTGTGATACAGTATCGGTTAGTAATGGGTTTTATAAGGAGTAAGAATAAAGCTGGATGATTCGGTAGAGAGTGGTGCATATATGTGAAATGTCTTAAAAAGATGGGCAGGGGGGCGCCTGGGTGGCTCAGTTGGTTAAGCTGCCTTTGTCTCAGGTCATAATCCTGGAGTCTCAGGATCAAGTCCCACATCAGGCTCCCTGCTTGGCAAGGAATCTGCTTCTCCCTCTGACCTCTCTCCTCTCATGCTCTTTTTCTCATCCTTTCTATCAAATAAATAAAATCTTCAAAAAAAAAAAAAATGGGCAGGGAAGTTCTCTCTGAGATGGTGACATTTGGGCAAAGATGGAATGAAGTGACAGCAAGTTTCTGGGGAAGAACATTCCAAGTGAAGGGAGCAGCAGGGACAGAGGCCCTGCTGTGGGACTTGGGTGGCTCGTTCGGTGACAGGCAGGGTAGGTGGTGGTGGAGTGTGCAGAGAACAGGAGAGCGTGGAGACTCTGCAGTAGGGCTTAAGATTTGATTCCATGAGATGGCGAGGTGGTACAGGGGTGGGAAGGTGGACATTGAATTACTGTGAAAGGGGAGAGTTGTCTGTGGGGTCTCTTCCATGTTCCCAGCTTCTGGAACGGCGGCCGACACCCAGTCCCTCCTCACAAGCGGTGTTTGATCTGATCATGCAGGCCCACAGTAATGAGACCATAGGGAGCGTGCGGTGGAAGATAGCCAAGCAGTTGTGCTCGCCTGTGGACAACATACAGATATTTACCAACGACAGTCTGGTAGGTCTGCGCCAGCCGTCTGGCCCTTCAGCATGACAGTCATACCTTTGTCCCCCTTTCCCTCCCGCTAATTAAGAAACCACTTTTTGCAGCTGACGGTGAATAAAGATCAAAAGCTCCTCCACCAGCTGGGCTTTTCTGATGAACAGATCCTCACAGTGAAGACTTCAGGCAGTGGGACCCCATCCGGGAGCTCGGCGGACTCCTCAACCAGCTCCAGCAGCAGCGGCAGCGGGGTCTTCAGCTCCTCGTACGCCATGGAGCAGGTACGGGGGTGGCGGGGGGCATCCACGGGCAGGTCAGGTTGGTCATCTTCATACTTGGGCCTGTGGCCCACATAGGCTCGGTGGGCTGGGTCCTTTTCTATTGGACAAGTTCTGACTGATGAGGTTCCTCCAAAGGGAACAGCAAGCATAGACAGAGGAGAGCTCAGAGGATGGAGCCAGGGAGCTCCTTTGTGTAGAGATCGAGGGTGGAGAGGACCCAGCAGGGCAGATGACAGAGTAGCCGGAGAGGAAGGAGAGAGCCGAGCGAGTCCTGCGGATCCTCGACTCTGCCTTCAAAATGCATCTGGAATCTAGCTACTCTTGTCTGCCTCCATGGCTTCCACATGGGTCCAGGCGGTTGTCCTGCCTCACCTGAAGGATTTTGGCCATGTCGGCCTGCTCTCCCAGCTCTGCCCCAACACCGCTTCAGTGTCTCCTCTGTGCAGTGCCAGCAGCCTGGGCTCTGCTTGAACGGCAGACATGTGTTGCTCCAGTGCTCCAGGGCATCGTCTCCCGCAGAGCAGGAGGCAGAGTCTGCTGGGCCCTATAGGGCTCATCTCCTGGAACTTCTCTGAGATCACCTCCCCCGACCTCCCTCCCTCCCACCGCCCTAGCTGTACTGGCCTCCGTGGTCCTTGGACTCCGTAAGGTCTTTGCACTTGCACTTCCTGTGTCTGGAATGTTCTTCCCCAGTATCCTGGTGGTCCTCTCTCACATTCTTCAGCTCTCACTTGGATGTTGCCTTCTCAGTGAGCCTTCTTTGGCAATCCTGTTTGCATTTTTAACACCATCCATGCACTTCGTATCTCCCTTCCTGATTTACTTTAACATAGTGTATGTTTTATCTTATTTAATGTCTCTCTCCCTGGTGAGGTACACTTAAACGCTGTGAGAGCTGCCTTCTGTCTGTTTTGCTCATTGTTGTATCCCCAGCCCCGAAAAGAGTGCCTAGAACATAGTAAGTATTTGCCCAGTGATTCCATGAATCCGCGCATTTACTTGGTACCATTTGTGGGTCAGGACAGAGCTTGGTACCAGAGACGGAGGATGGGCCTGGTTCTGCGTCTTCACTTTATCAGTCTAGAAATTAAGATCACACCAGACATCGTGTAAAGATGCTTAAACAGCGCGTGAGGTTTTTTTCCATAGTTATATGTATTGCTTTAATTCTAAATAGAAGATTTTTGTGTACTGTCGTTTTTTTCTAACTTACCATAAACTTACTATAGATCTCAAGAACTCCTCGGGGCTAGTATTAGTGTAATGGGTTTTTTCTTTTCTTTTTTTTTTTAAAGTGGCTGCACTTATGTAATAGGAAGAATTTAAGAAAGCTCCCACTCAGAGTAGTATAACAGTTAATCAACAGCAGAAACAGTGTACAAGCATGCCTTCACTCATTGCATTTTGCACATGGTATGTTTTTTATAAATCGAACTTGGTGCCAACTCTGTACCAACCAAGTCCACTGCTGCCATTTTCCCAACAGCATTTGCTGACTTTGTGTGTCTGTGTCACATTTTGGTACTTCTCACAGTATTTTAAACTTTTTCATTCTTATATTTGTCATATATAAGTCATGTCATGATGATCTATGGTCAGTGATCGGTGGTGTTACTATTGTAATTATTTTGGGGCACCACAAACCATGCCCATGGAAGACAGCAAACTTCAGAGATGTTATGTGTGTTCTGACTGCTCCACAGCTAGCTGTTCCCACATCTCTCTCCCTCTCCTTGGGCCCTTTATTCCCTGAGACAAACAGTATTGAAATTAGGCCAATTAATAACACTCTAATGGCCTCTGAGCGTTCAAGTGGGAGGAAGAGCTATACGTCTCACTTTAAATCAAAAGCTAGAAATGATTAAGCTTAGAAAGGCAGGTCAGAAGCAGAGTTAGTGAAGCCAAAAGCGAAGCCTCTTGCACCAAACACCTAGCCAGGCAGCACAGCAGTACGCCTGTGAAAGCAAAGGAAGAGTTCCTGCAGGAAACTGAGAGCGCTGCTCCAGGGAGCACACGGATGATAAGAAAGTGGAACAGCCTTACTGCCCACGTGGAGAGTGAGTGAGCCGTCTCGATAGAAGAGCAAACCAGCCACCACATTCCCTTAAGGCAGGTCTGACCTAGAGCAAGGCCCGAGCCCTCCTCCATTCTGTGAAGGCTGAGGGAGGTGAGGAAGCTGCAGAAGGAAGGTTGGAAGCAGCAGCGGTGGGTTCGTGAGGTTTAGGGAAAGAAGCCGCCTCCATAAGGTAGAAGTGCAGGGTGAAGCAGCCAGTGCCGGTGTAGATGCCACAGCAGGTGATCTGGAAGTTCCGGCTTGGATCATTCATGAAGGTGGATGCACTGAACAACAGATGTTCAGTGTAGACGGAGCAGCCTTCTGTCGGGGAAGATGCCGTGTGAGACGTGCACCGCGGCAGAGAAGTCAGTGCCTGGCCTCAAAGACTCAAAGGCCGGGCTGACTCGCGTGGGAGGGGCTCATGCAGCTCCTGACTTTACATTAAAGCCGGTGCCCATTTGCCTTTCATAAAGCCCCGGGACCCTCAAGAATTTTGCTAAATCTATACTTTAGAGTTCTGTAAACAGAACAACGAAGACTGGATGACAGCATACTTGTTTACAAGATGGTTTACTGAGTATTTTAAGCCCCCTGTTGAGACATCCCCAGAAAAAAAAAAGATTCCTTTCAAAATATTCCTGCTCACTGACAGTACATCTGGTCACCCAAGAGCCCTGATGGAGATGGACGAGGTAAGTGTTCAAATGCCTCTGACACGGCATCCGTTCTGTGGCCCATGGATCACGGAGTCATTCCGGCCTTCTGATTAAGAAATTCAGTTCATAAGGCTGTCACTGCCGCAGTGATTCCTCTGGTGGCTCTGGGCAAAGTGAAATAAAAACCTTCCGGAAAGGATTCACCATCCTAGAACATCCGTGATTCATGGGAAGAGGTCAGGATAGCCACATGAGCAGGAGTTTGGAAGAAGTTGGTTCCAGCCCTCATGGGAGACGCTGAGGGGTCAGGACGTCAGGGAGGAAATGACTGCAGATGGGGCAGAAGGAGCAAGAGAACGGGAAGCGGAGGCTGAAGGCGGGACTGCGCGGCCGCCCTCTAAGGGTAAAACTTGAGGGTGAGCAGTTGGTTCTTACAGATGAACAAAGAAGGTGGTTTCCTGGGAGGGAATCTACTCCCGGTGAAGATGTCGTGAAGGTGGTTGAAATGACACCAGAGGATTCACAATATCACATGGTTCATGTAGCAGCAGCAGGGTCTCAGAGAACTGACTCCAATTTTGAAAGAAGTTCTGTGGGTAAAATGCTATCAAACAGCATCGCGTGCTACAGAGAAATCGTTCTTGGAAGGAAGAGTCAGTCGATGAAGCCAACTTCCCGGTGGTCTAATTCTAAGGAACTGCCGCAGCCAACCGTATCCATGGGCAGCCATCACCACCGAGACAAGCTCCCCCGCCCAGCAGAAAGATCACAACTTGCCGAAAGCTCAGATGATGGGTAACGTTCTTTAGCAATAAAGTCCTTTTTAATTAAGACATATACATTGTTTTAGACACGGTGCTACTGTACTCTTAATAGACTGTAGCATAAACTTAATATCCACTGAGAAACCAAAAAAATTTCATTTTACTCTTGCAATATTTGCTTTCTCACCGTGGTCTGGTTGTGAATCTGTGATATCCGCAGTACACCTGCACATAGTAGCATCTTCAAGCTTAACATTTCCAAATCGTCTCCTGTTTATCTGAAATTTATTAAAAAATGTTCCCTTATATGTGACAATCTACAGTGACATCCAGTTTCTTATCTTTATATTCAGAAAATAGTACTTTAGTCACATTTAAGCTTCTTCTACCTGTTGTCTGGAGTGTGTATATCCATGTACTACTTTCATTTTGCTTTTCAATCAGTCATTGCCTTGTTTGCTCCTGACGAGCTCTGATCAGCTTTCAGTGGAGTCTGCTGTCCATTCTATTAATTGTACCTGCCCATCATTTTACTTCTCTTCCACTGCCTGCCTTTTGGCACCTTAACCCCTCACCAGCAGGTGGATGGGGAGAGCCCAGGTAACAGTCTCTAGAAGGCTGTGGTCCCACCAGTCTCTGTTCCTCAGGTGAGCACACTGCTCCCCTCAAGCTTTGTGGCAGCTACTCTTTCAGAAGTTGTAATTTTATTGTTGGCATATTTGATGAGAAAAAGAGAATATGTTTTTGTGAGTTTGTATTTACAGTATGCTTTTTTCCCTCAGGAGAAATCCCTCCCTGGCGTTGTGATGGCACTCGTATGTAATGTGTTTGACATGCTTTACCAGCTTGCCAATCTGGAGGAGCCAAGGTAAATATAAACATGTATGAGGCTTGAAAGAGAGAAAGTTATTAAGGTTAGGGAACTAAGTACATTTTGACTTGACTTTACATTTGTCGGGAACAAATGACTTTGGTTTTGAAACTGGCTAATGTTGAAAAATTTGTATTTGCAAAATTTCAGGATAACTCTACGAGTACGAAAGCTGCTGCTCTTGATACCCACTGACCCAGCCATTCAGGAAGCCCTGGATCAACTTGATTCCTTGGGAAGAAAGGTATGAGTGTCCTCGACTTCAGTGACCTGGAAATTTTAATGTCACAAGTCAGTAAAAATACACCTGAAATCACTTTCAGGCCATATGGTACCCCGTAACAGCTCTTCTTTAAAAAAAATACCTTTGTTGTGAATGGAAATCAGAACTTCATGTAGACTTTTAAAAGACCTAGAGTCAATAATGACATCAAATTTTAGAATTGGGAGAGCCTTTAATATCATGTACATCCATGTTCTTCTTTTTCTGGATTAAGATACTGAAGCACAGAGAGATGAAGTGTCTTGTCCAGGATCAGACTCTAGTCCTGATTCAGTGGAGACATTTTTCTTCTGTCATGACAGCTCTCCGAATGTGGTTGTTGCCTGTGTTTGAGTTGCTTGCTTAATTATATTATCATTTAATTTTTTTCCACAGTTGATATTTAAAGTTCATCTCAATTTCTAGAATGTTCTTCCTCAAAAATTTTATTATGTGTATTAAAATTATATTCTGCCTATAATGTTGTTTAATTATGTTCTCAGAATAAATTCACGTAGAACAGAGTTGTTAGCACTATGGTACAAACTTGTTTCAGTGGTTGAAGTTTCGTCAGCTCCTAGTGTGGTCATACACGGCTTAGGTATTTGCAGGGAGAAGAAAAAAACGAATGTAACCAACCGCAAAATCTATCACTAGTGCTAGCTAAAAACATGTTCAGAGCTCCTACAAGTTAATAATTTTATTATCAGTACTTAGTAGTAGAGATTTGTAAAACACAGAAACAAATAAAAGCGACCTTGGTAGTGTTACCTAGAAGACACTCTCAGAAGGGTTCCTGTAGGGTCGAGATGTGTGATGGAATTCGATCTTTTGTTAATGATTATCAAGTGATGTGTCCTTGAGGTTAATTTGTAGGAAATCACTTTGGTGCGATTATATTAAAGAGGAGGAGAACATTAGAGTGCACACTGAGGTATGTTTCTCTTTAACTTGTGCTTTTAACACATACATCCTTTGTTTTCATGCTGTAAAACCTCAGAAGACATTACTGTCTGAAACGAGTTCTCAGTCCTCAAAGTCTCCATCCCTGGCCTCCAAGCAGCAGCATCAGCCAAGTGCCAGCTCGATTTTGGAAAGTCTGTTTCGGTCCTTTGCTCCAGGAATGTCCACCTTCAGAGTGCTCTACAATTTGGAAGTAAGAAGTCTCATTTTTTTTTTTCATTTCATCCGAGCTGTTTTTGTTTGCACATTCATGTTTTAGATGTCAGAGATAAGTATTTTTATTGGATGATCTGTGAAAAAGTTAGTTTTGGGGAAAAAAACGTAAAAGACAGAACATAAACTGAACCATCTTGGGTTTTCCTGGGCTTAGAAAAGGCTTAGTTTTTTTTTGTTTGTTTGTTTTTTCCACTTTATTCCTGTGCGCACTGTTAAACTCACAAAACCACTTGTAAATTAATAATGAGGAAGCCTTATGTAATAAAATATGCCATTCTCTTCCTCTGGAAGTTTAGCGAGTCTATTTAATACAGTTGTTATCCTCAGCCTTCTTGTTATTGAATGCATCCTAACTTTAAAAAACGATTGTAATTTGTTTTCATAATGAAGCTGTGAGGAGTTTGTCAGAAAATACATTAACTTTATCATTTCAGGGTTTAAAAAAAAAAAGCTTTTGGAAGAATTTAAGCAAAAGAATATTTTTATTACCCTCTTTCCAAAAAGTGGCTTTAAACTAGTAGATTTAGTTCAATAAACATTTACTCTTTAGTGTCTGCAAGTCATTGTGGTAGTTAAAGGAGTACAGTTGAAAAGACAGGGTATCTGCTCCATGATGTTGAGTAAGATCTAAGAGAGGCTGCGTACTCTGAGTCGTGAGAGCAGAGTGGTAACGGGCAATGGGGGAGAGTGAGCAGGTAGAAACACTCTAGTCTTGGAGGGTGAGAGGTTAGACCTTCTTGCCATTTTAAGTCTGGAGGAAATAAAGCCCTAAGTGATTTTGCTTTGCCCCAAGTTTTATTTCATCTGGGGGTCTAATTTAGTACATAAATATATTCATTCATTCTTCTGCATCACTTGTTGCTCTTGTGGTCAAGCTGTGCTCTTTCATATTGGCCTTAAAGTAATCATTCTTGGGAAGAAATGTGTTGGGCTCAAAAGGAGAAAATATTTAGTAAATGTTTTTAAAAGAAAGCTTGTCTTTATTTAATGTGGGCATTGAAAAATACATGTATATGATATTTTAAGACAGAAAATTGCCCAGAAATTTTTGGCCAGTTTAAGCTTATAAATTTTGCAATACCTGCCAGATTTGTCATTTGGTTTTGAATGGTTGTCTTAAAAAAAGTTAAGGTGTAAACCTTAACACTCACATTGAGAGCACCCAGAAGAGCAGAGTGGTCCAACCATGAGTCTCACTTGTCATTAACTACCTGGATTGCATTATCTTAGAGCCAAAGGCCAATAGTAGTAAAATACCTCCAGCACAATTTCAGGACTTTTGATTAAGTGGGAATTCCTTTGAGAGGTTGTTTGTGTTTGGCGGGGGGCTATGGGTTATGTTTTGTTTTTGTTATTTTTGCTTTAGACAACACAAAACATTTGGAAAACTGAACACTTTCAAAAGCACTCATTTTGGGGCACCTGGGTGGCTTAGTCAATTAAGTGTCCGACTCAGTTTAGGCTCAGATCCTGATCTCAGGGTTGTGAGATGGAGCCCCACATTGGGCTTTGTGCTCAGTGTCTGCTTGAGAGTCTCTTTTCCTCTGCCCTTCCTGTTCATGATCTCTTTCTCTCTCTTTCTCTTAAGTAAATCTTTAAAAATCTTTTTTTTTTTTAAAGCACTTCTTTTTACTGAACCCTGAAAGGTTAATTTCTTTGCATTTTAGTCTTCAAGTTACATTTGCCTACTAGGAAGCTTTAAAGTGGCTGTTCCAGATACTTATTCCTTTGAAGAAATCTTCCACCTTCACTAAATTGCTGTCCATTAAAAATGGGGAATACATGTATGTGGCTGTCAACTCACAGGAAGGGTTAGAAAAGCAGAGGGCTCCCTTCCTCCCACGCAGTGCTGATAATCTGAGACTGACGAGCCTGTTTCCCAAAGAATACTTAGGAAGAAAAAAATTCATAGAAACCTTTGCCAGAATAGAAAAGGATCTTGAGTGTATCTATTTTTTTTAAGATTTTATTTATTTATTTGACAGACAGAGATCACACGTAGGCAGAGAGGCAGGCAGAGAGAGGGGGAGGAGGAAGCAGGCTCCCTGCTGAGCAGAGAGCCTGATGTGGGGCTCTATCCCAGGACCCTGAGATCATGACCTGAGCCAAAGGCAAAGGCTTAACCCACTGAGCCACCCAGGCGCTCCTGAGTGTATGTTTTTAAAACCTTGGAAAAATTGAGGCAGTGGGTTCCTTTTCTTTTTCCTTAATTTTTAAATCATAACAACCAAATAAGCAGTTGGTTGCTAAATACTTAATAAGTATTTACTAAGTATTTCTTTTTTTTTTTTTTAAGATTTTATTTATTTATTTGACAGACAGAGATCACAGGTAGGCAGAGAGGCAGCCAGAGAGAAAGGAAGGGAAGCAGGCTCCCCGCTGAGCAGAGAGCCGGACATGGGGCTCGATCCCAGGACCCTGGGATCATGACCTGAGCCGAAGGCAGAGGCTTTAACCCACTGAGCCACCCAGGCGCCCCTACTAAGTATTTCTTTTTTTTTTTTTTTTAAAGATTTTATTTATTTATTTGACAGAGATCACAAAGCAGGCAGAGAGGCAGGCAGAGAGAGAGGAGGAAGCAGGCTCCCTGCTGAGCAGAGAGCCCGATGCGGGGCTCGATCCCAGGACCCTGAGATCATGACCCGAGCCGAAGGCAGCAGCTTAACCCACTGAGCCACCCAGGCGCCCTCCTACTAAGTATTTCATAAGTTATCTGCCATACCAGAATTTTCAGTTTTTTCCTTTAGGTACATATGTCAGTGCCAAAATGGGGACAGGGATTTAGGAGGGAGGCACATCTGGGTTCGAGGTCACTTAGCCTTTTGGGTCTCAGTCTTTGCTTGTAAAGTAAAATACATACCTCATGTAAGAACTTCCTTTTATGCCTACTGTGTTGTATGTGGTCAGTAAATAGTAGGAGTTTCAGAATCATTATTGGCTCATCTAGCTTTTTTTTTTTTTTTTTGAAGATTTTATTTATTTGAGAGAGAGAGTGCACAAGCAGGGTCCAGGGCGGCGGGAGAAGGACAAGCAGACTCCCCTCTGAGTAGAGAGCCCAACAGCGGAGCTGCATCCCAGGACCCAGAGATCATGACCTGAGCTGAAGGCAGATGCTTCACTAACTGAGCCACCCAGGCACCCCTCAGCTAGCATTTTTAAGGAATGGGCTATTTTACAGAAAACTTAACCTACTTTTTCAAAAATATGTCTAACATACCACATCATCTTATCTAAGCCTGAGACATCCAGCTTTGCTAGTTTCCTAAAAAGAACATACAAGCTTTCTACAACAAAACAGATTTTTCTTGCTAACTAAATAGAACTTGGAAAACACGATTAGTTCAATTGTGAAGCGTCAGCCTCCTCCTCCTGGGGGCGGGCAGGGAAATAATATGCAGCACTTACTGATACTCAGACTCCAGTTATTGGGTTGTTTTACTTAGCGAGGGAGTCATTTCTGCTGAAAATGACTATCTATTTGAACTATCTAATTGTGCCTTTCTGTTTTCAAGGTTCTAAGCTCCAAACTCATGCCAACAGCTGACGATGACATGGCAAGAAACTGTGCAAAATCCTTCTGTGAGAACTTCCTCAAAGCAGGAGGATTGAGGTTAGAGTTTCACTGTAAAGTCAAATGAATTGCAAAGAATGAATAAAGTTATTGTGAATAATTTCTCCTGCCGGGCCTTGGTGATTCCTGTAAGGTGTTGTGTGAAGTGTCATGAGAGTTATAAGAAGAAGGAATGGTATTTCAGTCTTTGGAACACTTAAATTCATTTTATGAGTTTTGGTTATTTGAGGAACTGGCGGAAGCACATCTCCTTCCCTCCGGTAGTGGGAGAAATTCCTGAGGAGAGGAGAGGAAGCAGATCTGTTTCCGCTGATCCCGCATCAGTCTGACACCGGGCAAATTTGATTCCTGGTAATGGTTTTGTAAGGCCTTATTAGTGCTGGCAATGCAGAAATAACTTAGATCTCATTCCTGCTCCTAGAGCCTCATGATTTAACAAAGAATAATAAACCTTTACTACAGATATCAAAACAGGCTCATAAAAAGTGCTTTGGGTAGGAGGCAGGTAGGGGTGATGGAAGAGTGCACTTAAAACGGTGACATTTTCATGAGATAATAAGATTAGGAGAGGACGTTTGAGCTGGGAATTGAGAAAAGAGCAGGAGCAGTATTTCACGGGGAAAGGGCACACTAAGCCAGAGGGGGTGGGATGAGTAAAAGCACCATGGTGTGTGGCCTGTCTTGGGAGCCATCATTGCCTGGGAGGCTAGAGCAAAGGATGAAGGAGAGAAGTATGTAGGAAGGGTCACCTTGAGGAATTTCAACATTCGTGTATAGACCATGGGAAAACGGAGGTTTCAAAGCCAGGAGTTGCTTGGCACAATCACTTTGGCTGCAGTGGAGACGATGAATAAAAAAAGTGGGAGAGAAGGAGGCAGGGAGAGCCATGCAGTGGCCTTGAGAAGAGTGTCAGTGGTGAATGTTGGGCAGCAGTAACCAAGATTTATAAGGTAACGTAGGCAAGTCTTTATGTCTAGAAATAGGGGAGGAAATGTATCAACAACCCTGTAATTCCTTGCGTAGGAGAGGGAGGGAACGGGGAACATTCAGTCCACGTTGGAGGAGGACGGAGGACATGGGACACAGAGAGAGATGAACGCAGTTGAGGCACATGAAGTGAGGAGCGGAGAGTGGCATCAGAGACGTGGGGGACACAGGGCAGGGGTGACGGTGACTAGAAGGGGAGAACAACTGAGGGGAAAGATTGCTTTTCTGTTTTGCTTTTACCTTAGGGAAGCCTAGGTTGTCTTTGCAGGCTGACTAAAGAAAGATCAAAGGAAAAGGGATAGTCATAGGGCCAAGTTCTCCTGCCCTGGAAAGAAGCAGGCCTGCATTTCCTCGGGCGAGGAAGGAGGGAAGGCTGGAGGACAGTTGCAGGAATTCCCCTGGGAGGCCTGGCGGGGAAGAGGCTGGGCCAAGACCCAAAGAGATAAAGGGAGTGGGGCTGAAAGAAGCCCCAAGCCGGTGGAAGGCCTTCTGCCCGGAGCTTGATTTCATTTTCAGAATCGCAGAGGTATTCTCAGTGAAAACTCATTTCCGATACTCCCAATCACAGAGCTCTGGAATAAAGCCATATTTACTGCTGGCTTAGTTCTGCATGTCAGTTAATCTGCATGCCAGGCAGTGTTCTGAGCACTGAGAACAGAGCAGCGAACAGATCAGAAAGCACTCCACGTGCTTGTGAAGCGTACTGTGTGGAGGGGAGAGAAGCAGTAAAGAGGTAAAGGTAAAAGCATATGCCAGCAGGTGATATAGAGAAAAATAAGACAAGAGGGAGTGGACAGGGTTGTGATTTTCAGTAGGGTGATCAGGGAAAGTTTCACTGATGGGGTGACATTTTTACAAAGATGTGAAGGAGGTGAGGAAGGGAGACTTGGGAATCCCTGGGGGAAAGCCATCCAGAGGAGCAGCTATTGTGTCCCTGCGCAAGACAGACCCAGTGCCTTCAGAGACCAGCAGGCCCATGCGGCTGGAATAGTGGGAGGGAGGCAGAGTAGCTGACATGAGGTTCCAGGCATACCAGACGTCAGCTTATGGGTCTTACAGGTTACAGGTTTCTGGCAAGACTCTGCCTTTTCTTCTCTCTAGGAAGTAGGAAGCCATTAGAGGGTTTGTGCAGAGGAGGAGCTCCATGATCTGGCTGAATATTTTAAAAGGGTCATTCTGATTGATCTTTTGAGAATAGATTTTGAGGGTGGAGAGGTCAGAGTTGGGAGCAGGAAGAACAGTTAGGAAGCTTTTTTAATAAGAGAGGTGGTAGTGGATGTGAAAATAAGCTTTATTGAATATACCAAATCTAGATAATGTTTTCTAATTGGTAGTTCTTCTGGTAATGAGATCGTGGAGAATCCGTGAACTCACACCAGTGAATGAGAAGGAGGACAATCCAAACACTCTACCTTTTGGCTAAGCAAGGACTCTGACTCTACGTAGACCAAGAGTTACGGGTATCATAGGAAATTGTTATGGTAGAAACATGTAAGGTTTGTGCATATAGAAGGCTCTTCTAGAAATTTTAAGTAAATGATAACATTTACATGAACAATTAAATTAGTTACAGAAAATTTCCTATGAAAGAAATGAAATCTTTATTAATATCCTGCCTTTTTCTTTTCTTTTCAGCTTGGTTGTAAATGTCATGCAGAGGGACTCCATCCCATCAGAGGTGGACTATGAGACCAGGCAGGGAGTTTACTCCATCTGTCTACAACTTGCCAGGTACGTAAATACAACATCTTAGTCTCACAAGGCAGTACTGCCCTTTATTTCTTTTCCCAAATGCTCATATTGAATAGTGTGAAATGACCTCAGATAAGTCTAGCTTTTTGTCTCCTTTGCAGGTTTTTACTTGTGGGACAAACAATGCCCACATTATTAGATGAGGACCTCACCAAAGATGGCATAGAAGCACTTTCTTCTCGCCCATTCCGAAACATCAGCCGGCAGACAAGTAGGCAGATGTCCTTATGTGGTACCCCAGAAAAGTCATCCTACCGACAGCTGTCCGTGTCTGACAGGTCTTCCATTAGGGTCGAGGAAATTATCCCTGCTGCACGAGTTGCAATACAAGTAAGTGACTTGTGTGTTCAAGAGAGGAGAAGTCCTAAGTGACTTGTGTGTTCAAGAGAGGAGAAGTCCCTCCTGTTATAGGGAGGGGCTGTGCACACATAAAATTTCTTGACACGAATGTAGCCTTCACGGAACCTGCAGTGAGCCGAAGAGAGACCAGCAAGGCAGAAATCGCTGTAATTCAAGGTGGGAAGTATCCGGGGTTATAGGAGAGCTACAAGGCCAGAACATTCGTAGGCCTTCAGGGGAGGTGGAACAGTTGCTTTCACCCGTGGCTGTCGTGGACGATTTTACCTAGGAGGTGGCATTTGCACCAGGCCTTAGAGCTAGATGAGGTGACAGAGAAGCATGGAGAGTTGTTCCCTCAAGAGTGCAGGTGTGAGCAAATCTAGAGAGAACAGAGCCTTGTAGGGAGGGTCACGGGGTCGTTCACGTGGCCCAGAACGTACAGTGTGGAAGAGGAGAAACCGTAAAAACCAAATGAGTGACAGGTATCTTAACGCCTGAGCATGGAGGTCAGGCTCTGGGGAACAGGTAGCGGAAGTACTGAGAGTCTTTGAACAGTCTAGAAGCATGAAAAAGGCTGTCCTGTATGATCGTGGAGGAGAATTAGTCTCACAGAACTGAGACCAGTAAGAAGGGGATGGAAGTCAGCAGGAGGAATGTGTTCAGGTGCTTCCTTTTCTCATAACAATCTTCCCGCCCTTGTTTAGACAATGGAAGTGAGTGACTTCACGTCTACTGTGGCTTGTTTCATGAGGTTGTCATGGGCTGCTGCTGCGGGACGACTGGACCTGGTTGGGAGCAGCCAACCAATTAAAGAAAGTAATTCTCTGTTTCCTGCTGGAATCCGAAGCCGACTCAGCAGTTCAGGTACTGATTTAAAAGGATAAAGTCATTAAATCACCAGGCAGGAAATAAGTTGTGAGAGTTACCTATGCATAGGCTGTTGGGAGTCACAAAAAGGAGGAAGCCTTTTCTCTTGCTTTTGAGCATGAGTAGAAACCCATCAAACTGTGCACCTGAGACCCATGCACGTTACTGTACGTAGGTCAGACTTTCCGGGAAAAGCGTTGATAAGCGCAGGGGAAGTGGGGAAACCAGATCAGCAGAGTTTTTAGCTTGCCGAGTGTTGTAAAAGTGCCATGAGGCCAATAATTGGGGCCATAATAAAATTCATCTGGAATTCCTACCTGGAGAAGTCATTTGCTTGGTTTGGCCAGTTATTTTCTGTAAGGCTTTTATAAATTGGTTTCCCTCTTCAATTTTTATATGTATTTTTACCTCAGAAAAAGTTTTAAAAATGTATGACATTCATGGAGTGAAATGCAGAAATGTTAAACGTACAGGCTTTTTAGGATTTCTACGTACGGATGACGCAGTGAGGTAAGGATGAGGAACATTTCTAACATCTCAGGAAGGCTCATGCCTACCAGGCTATTCTGTTCTAACTGCTGTTACCTCAACTGAGTCTTGTGTTCTAAGTACACTGTGAGTGCCTCCGAATGTGTTTTAAAGCAATTGCGGCCAAATAAAGTGATGGTCTCTCATTTCTTAGACCAGAATGTCTCCTTGCACTCTTTACTTTTACTTGAGGATTCTGGAACACATGAAAAGGATATTATGATACCATGAGGGTCTGGTGGGGTCCGCAGTAACATTCTGCTTACCTGTTCCCAGGAAGCAACTGCAGCTCTGGGAGTGAAGGGGACCCGGCAGCCCTGCACGCGGGCATCTGCGTGCGACAACAGTCTGTGTCCACCAAAGACTCGCTGATTGCCGGGGAGGCTCTGTCTCTTCTTGTTACGTGCCTGCAGCTTCGGAGCCAGCAACTGGGTAGGGAGGAGACTTGTTTGCCCTTCATCTCTTTCAGGGAAAGGCCAGGTTTCCGTTGAGAATTACGCACATTCCATCGTAGGAAAGGTCACACTAATAGAAATGGAAAGGGGTCAAAGCTGGCAGGTAGACTAGGTAGGAGGAGTGATTAGAGCGGCCAAATTCTGAACAAGTATTTATTGAGCACCTTCTGTATACAGAGTTCCATGGTTAGGTAGTAAACGGGCAGTATATCTGCTCTCTAGGAGCTTACTGTCTAGTTGGGGAATGAAGACAACCCAGATTTATAGGTCATAAACTGCAGAATTAGAATTCTGTATCAATCCCTGGTGTATCTGTATCAAACTGGTGATGACTCTAGCATTCAAAGTTACAGAACTGCAGATTTTCCCTTTTATCTTCATCTGTGGGCTTTGGCAAACTGGGACTGTTATTAATCACACTTCAACATTAGAACACCCCAGGGTCCAGCCCCTGGTCACTTTCTCTTCTCTGTCTACACCCCTTCTCCCCATGATCTCATCCACCATCACAGCCCCAAACTCCCTCTAGTGTCTGAATGTGGAACTACAGCCTCGCCCATCACCCTGACACCTCCACTTGGCTCTCAAGAAGACTTCACAGGCTTGACGATGGGTCCACAGCCCAACTACCTAGCTGGCCCATACCACACGTGTTTTCCCAGCTAAAGTAAAGAAGTTTCATTCATCTGATTGCTCTGGCCAAAATCCTTGAGTCCTCCTTGATTCCTTTTTCACACCCACTTCTGTCAGCACATTCTCCTTCCAGCCACGTCAGATTCCGCCCTCTGGTACCATCACTGTTACCCTCCCCTGCTCTGGCATCCTCCCTCGCTCGGGTTATACCTGTAGCGCCTTAACAGATCTCCTGCTTCTACCCTTGCAGTTTATTCTCCACACAGTAACCAGAGGGGATGTTCTGAAATGTAAGTCAGATTGTATCACTCCTCTGTTTAAAACCTGGTAGCAGCTTCTCAATTCCCACTGAGTAAAAGCCAAATCTTTACTAAGGCCAGACAGAGTCCACCCTTTCGGGACCATCACCTCCTGCTCTCCCCCTCACTCACTGTGCTTCGACCTCCCTGGCTTCCTACCTGTTCCTCATCACTCCCAGCACATTTCCTGCCTCAGGGCCCTCACACTGGCTGTTCCCTCCTCCTGGTATGTTCTTCCCCATCTTTCCCACGTGGCTCTCTCTGCCTCATTTCCCACAGGTGTGCTTAATCTCAGCTTCTTAGTGAGACATTCTCTGACCACAACCCTCCTGTCCTCCCAGCACTACCTGAACCCCATACCTCGCATAATTTATTTATTGTGTTTATTGTCATCATCCCTCCCCACCTAGATTGTAAGCTCCACAAAGAGACTTTTGTCCATTTTGTTTCCCACCGAATCTCTCACACCCAAACACTGCCCAGTGTATAGCAGGCCCTCAGTAAATATTTATTCAGGAATGAAGTCTTAACAGTTCCACTTCTGAAAGCCCTGTTCTTCCCTATTATTACTGATTCAGACGACCTGTTACATCAGATTGTTGACTGTTAATGTGTTTCGTGTAATAACCAAACTCGTCATATAAGATAAGGTAGATATAGAAAAAGTTGGACATTTGTAGGACAGTAATGTAGTGTCCGAAATTACTTACTTGGAGCAAGAGTGCTTTTGAAGACACATATAAGAAGTACAAGTCATTACGAAATGTTTAGAACAAATGCTGTAACCGTAGTTCAATTTTCCTATAATTGTTTAGTTTTAGAGATATTTTCAAGTCAAGATGAAATAATTACAACTTCCCTTCAAGCTTTTTATCATTTGTACTTTCATTGTAGAATATTGATAGTTTATCAAGGCAAGACATACTGTTCGATAACTGGTGTGTACAAGGTGCTGTGCTAAAATGTGGGGGCAGAGAGGTGACCGAGACATGGTCCTGCTCTTGGACACCTTGGGTTCTCATGGGGGAAACTCAGAGATGTGGAGGCAGTGGAAAGTACTGAATTCATTTCCAAGTAGAAGAGTTGAATTTCTGCTATATTTAAGCTTAAGAAAGTATTCAGAATTTTTGAAATTTTGAAAATGCATTTTCTAACTTGGTTCCCCCCCTCCCGTCCCCAATTCTCTTTATTCTTCTCACTAGCATCCTTCTATAACTTGCCCTGTGTTGCTGATTTTATCATTGATATCCTGCTTGGATCACCAAGTGCTGAGGTAAGGATTTTGTACATTACATAAAACGTCCCCTTGGTCCTCTTCTGTCCACGGTCCTCTGCATACCTGCAACGCGGCGCACAGGGCGGAAGGCATGGCGTCTGGTCCTCTTCTGAGTCCTACAAAGCCCTCCAAGAGCAAAGTGACCATTTGGACACTCTGCCCTCCTTTCTGTTCTGTGTTCCACCAAAAGTTCAGAGAGTAGTACTAAGACTAACTTGTGTTTGTTCACAGCAAACAGTGTTATAGCTGGTGTGCACCCGCAGCTGGCGTTCAGTGTCACCATTGTCAACATTGTCAAATCCAGAGAGACCAGCTTCAGGCCATGAATTCCCACTAGATTTTATAATTCTGATTTTCTTATTTGACCTTGAAAATTAATTTTGAAATACCTGAAGAGTTTTTTCTTATTTTCATTTATATTAAATTAAATTATGAAACTTTAGAGTAGGAGACTGGAATAATTTGGGGGATCAGTTCTCTGAACACGCTTCTTTTTAATCAGCCCTAGTTTATTCAATGTAAACATTACCAGTAGTGATGAAAACATTCTCATCCTGATAGCCTCCCTCAGAGTGTGGACTTCAGAGGAAAATCACTTTGTAAGCAGTGTCTAAGTGTTGACTGATGTGTGTCCTTCACCACTGATGATGTAATTTCAGATTCGCCGTGCTGCCTGTGATCAGCTATACACTCTTAGTCAGACAGATACTTCAGCTCACCCAGATGTACAGAAGCCAAACCAGTTTCTCCTAGGTGTGATTCTCACGGCTCAGCTACCTCTCTGGTCCCCGACTAGTATTATGAGAGGAGTCAATCAGAGGTATGGAATCTAGATTAAAGTTCATGTTAAACTGAAAGAGAATAATGATTTGTGTGCCGCTCCCCTGAAGTCATTGTTGAGATGACAGGAGATTTTCTCCTTTCCTTCTGTAACATTTGTGTCCCAAACGAGGGCTTTTTAGTTCTTATTATCCCCACTCAGGACGGGAGAGTTAGAGGAAACACTACACTGCCAGGCTTCCTTCCCCTTGAATCACTTCCACCTCCCACCTCCACCTGAGCTGGTCTATCACCCCCAAGAGAAAGAAGAGCTCACCTGAGTGGTGAGAGGCTGAAATTATGGGAGCCCCATCACTTGATGAAGGTCATACTGCTCATGTCTTTGAGTTTGTCACTCAGATCAGCATACTTCCGAACTCCCTATCTAGATGTAGCTGGGGTGTCCTTCTAGCTCTCTCCCTTGGTTTTACAAGTACCCGGGCATGGAGGGAAGCTGTGGTCCAGGCTGATGGAAGGGCTTGGATAAGTCCATTCTGCCCACCCTGCCGTATCTCTGTGGGCTAGCCTGCGTGCCAGGCTGCCCCAGTCTGGGCCCAGGATGGGAGGGAGGAGATCTCACACCCACCTCCACTTTCTCCAACTTTGCTTCACCAGAGAAACCTTGTCATAGGACATGAAAGGTACCACTGAGATGTGTGAAACCAGTATTTGCTTTTCTTATGTATATATTTTACAAATGAGAATTTTGCAAGGGAAGAAATGTTAGAGCCCCAGCCTCCTACATTTGGATAAGTATCCAGAGCCCCAAGTTTGTATCCAAACTTGGTCTGTTTAAGCATACGTAAGCATTTAAGCATAAATTCAGTGGTATTAAGTATATTCTCATTCTTCTGCAACCATGGCCACCATCCACCTCCAGAACTTCTCATCATCCTGAACTGAAACTCTGGACCTGTTAAGTCATGAAATAAAAGGCTGATAAATTCAACTCCACAAAAATTAAATTATTCTGTGTGGAAAAAAATACCATGAAGTCAAAAGTCAGTTCACAGACTGGCCGAATAGATTTGTAATGGGACAGACAAGAAACTCATTTAATAACATATATAAGAAGCTCTTAGAAATCACTAAATAAATGACCCAACAACCAAACTGAAAAATGGACAAAGGACATGAAGAGACAGTTCGAAAACAAGTGTTTTTTTTTTATTTTTTTAGATTTGCTAGAATTTTTTTTTTGCTGCAACAAAATGTACATAAAATTGATCATTTTACTCATTTTTAGGTCTAGAGACCAGTGACATTAAGTACATACACAGTACACATTGTTGGGCAGCTTTCCCCACTACCCATTCCCAGAACTTTTTCATCTCAAACTGAAACCCTGTACCCACTAAACTTTAATTCCCCATTCACTCCCCCTCCCCCATTCTACCCTTTCCAGGTTCATCTGTGTCATGGTTTCATCTCTAACCAAGACTGAAAAATACTTCCTTTGTCTGTTCTTTCTTTTGTTGCCTGTGCTCTTGGCATCATATCTTAAGAAATCATTGCATAATCTAATGTCATGAAGTTTTCCTGCTATATATTCCATCTTTTTTTATAGTTTTCCTTCTTGCATATATGTGTTTGATCCATTCGAGTTAAGTTTTTTGTGTGACAGAAAGTAAGAGTCCAGCCTCAGTCTTTTCCATGTGGATAATCCAGTTGTTCCGGCACCGTTTTCCCCATTGAATGCTTTTGACAACTCTGGTGAAAAATCCTTTGCTTGCTTGCTGATTGATTGGCTTTTCATTTCTGTTCCATCGATCTGTGTGTCTTTACACCAGCACTACACAACTTTGTTGCTCTAAGTGTCGTATTCTGTCCTGGTTTTCTTTCAGCGTTGTTCGTCCTTCTCACTGTGTGAGTCTTCTGCTTCCTTCATTAAGTGGATGCCTAAGTACTTTACTCTAATTGATACTATTGTAAATGGAATTGTTTTCTTACTTTTCATATTGTTTGTAGGTGTATGGGAGCAAAACTGATTTTCATGTCCCAATTGGGTATCTTGCAACTTTGCTGTATTTGCTGATTAGTTCTAAATTACTTTGTGTGGACTCTGGGGTTTTCCATATATAGGACCATGTCATCTGCACAATTAGAATTATACTTCTGTGTAAGCCATTTTTTAGGAAGTAAACTATTGCACTTAATACTTTTTGTAGACTCCAATTATTTAATATAACTAAATGTTAAGAGTTTGATTTTCTGGTAAATTTCTCAAAACTCAGGAAAAGAAATAAAGCATTGGATGAGTTTTTAACATTTTGAAACAATCTCTTGGATGTAGAACATTTAACTTCACATAAAATTAAATCTTTAATTTTTTTTATAATTTGAAAAATGTGTTTCACAGCTTACTTGAATGCCCAGGTTTGGCACATTTCTTCCATATTAGTGATGACAGTACTAGCATTACTGTGGTCTGATTGTGCGCCATGCAGCATGCTAAGTTCGTTGCATTTCTTTATCATTTATGTCACAAAGGACAAATGAGCTTATCAGTTATATTATCTCCTTAATAATCATAATTCTTGGTTCATTCTCTATTCTTCTCATTAGTATATTCTTAAGCCTTTTATGAATGTGCATGTATATGTGTGTGTGTTTATTTCTAACACTCTAACAAGCATTTTAGAAATTAGAAACCAAAGAAATTGGCCCTAGACACCCAACTATAAGTGATGGAGCCAGGAATAAAACCAAGGTGCCTTGACTTGAAATTTTGTGCCCTTCGCTACTTTAATTGCAGAAAAGCTTAACTGATCATCCTAGATAAAAGAATTTACCTTTCTCTCCTCTTGCTCCACTTTATTTTTCTTCTTAGTATCACCAGTTAACACATGTATTTTTTAAATTTGTTTGTCTCTTTTGTTCCTTTTCACCTGTTCCTCTAAAACAGTTCCAGGCATGTAGTAAGTGCATAGTAAATACCGGTTGGTATTTGAATGAATGAGTGTGATCTAGTTGATGTATTCAGTCAGTCCGTACATCATTACAAAATGGGAGATTTAGTAAGTTTCTTCTTTTTACACTATTACTTCTGTAGTGTATCTGTATTAGCAGAATCTTTAGTATGCTTCTTGCTAAGATACTAAAGTTGAATTGATGTAAAAGTAGTTCTTTTATGCTTAGGAAAATTCCATTGTTCAACTATTTTATGAACCTGTTCTTACAAGGAAAATGCTTTTTATTTTAAAATTGACCTTTTTTAATACTTGAAATCTTATCTGTTTTTTAGACTGTTATCTCAGTGTATGGAGTATTTTGATCTAAGGTGCCAATTATTAGATGATCTGACAAGTAAGTAGATGTAGGACTTTGATTTGTGGGGAAAGGGGGGGGGAGTAGAAAAGAAAGCCAAATGGACATTTCTATATCTGACTTAATGTATTTTCAATATAAATGAGATTATATTTACTTGTTTGAAATTGAATTTTATTTTCTTGAAACTTGCACATAAGCCCATATACCAGTTCTCTTTTCTACTAGCATATACTCAGCCATTAAAGTATTGAGAAGATTTGTTGATTTTAAAAATTGTCAAAGACACATGTTTTAATTACACCAATACAGAACTGTTAGGAAGAGCTTTTCTCCCTAGTATAGTGAATTCTGACCATTTTAAAGGTCGATCACTAAAGGAAAGAGGGAATCACTGTTGAGGTATGTTGATAACGATAGAAGTCCATTAATTATTTAGTGTTAGGTGATTGAAGTGTTGTTCGAAATTTTAGTGTTGGAGCATTTAGATTTTGATCATCTGTGCTTACTCATGTATAAGGCAGAGGTATGCTGGGGTGATCTGTGTAAATTTTAGTTGTTCACATCAAGAGTTTATTAGTTCATTCCCCATTCTCTACATAAAAAGATTTGCTTCAGCTTCCAGGAAATAAATAAAAATCAGGATGGACAAAGGATTCATTGGAAATACTAATTGGGAAAGAATGTCCAGACTGGGGGAGTTAAACAGAAACACTGTGCCTGTGTGCGGGCGCTAAAGCTTCACACAGTCAGAATTTGGTCATGAGGTTGCTGGCAGTCAGAGGGAAACAGGAAACAGCATATGTTTGCTGTTGTCAGGACCCTCGAAGAAAACTGAATGGTTTCTCAAAAGAAACAGATCTTTTTGATGGCACTTAAATCTGAAAGGAAGCTCGCGAAGAGGTCTTTGTCAAGGACACATGAAGACATAGTGACTGTAAGCCTCCGCGTAGGTCTCCAAGGCAGATGCCTTCATCCGTGTCCCAAGTGTCTCTTGAAGGTGGGAGAGGCAATGCTCTGAGTGGTGCAGTGAAACAGGGGTGTTGAAGTCTGAGATAATGTAGTTGGAGTGCATGCCTGTCCTCTAGACACATGGGCTGGGCGGGTGACATGTCCGTCTAGCCGAGTGCCACATTTTTCAGCCAGGCTTCTGTTGAAAGCTGGGTGGCAGCCAGCAAGGTTTGCTCTCTGGCTTGGACTTGGTGAGGGTGGTGTGCTTTGCCTATCGAGGGCTGGAACCATGAATTGGCTGTGACACATACGACTATAGAAGTCATGAACAAGCACTTCACATAGGCCTTCCCTGTGTCACTGACTGACAAATGAGGGAATCCAGGGTGCCTTGTGGGAATGTTGAATGCAGAGTGGGAGTAGTAGCAGTAGTTGTCATTTGGGGAGTAATTTGTATATGCCAGTACCTACGCTAGGCACTTCAAACCCAGATCCCTGCCGTCTAGGTGTTAGCCGAGGGTCCACTGTGAGTAAGTGGACTCCTGTCCCGTGCTGGTCCCACTCTGACTGACCCTGAAGTATTCCTCTTCACCTCATCCTGTGGGACCTTACCGCTCTTGGCTGTTTTGACTCGGAAGGAGAGCGCAGTCACATTTTCTCTCCTCCCCAGTCCCATCTTCTGGGACGGAATCTGGCTTTACTCCTTATTTAGAGGAGAGCAAGAGAACTTACTACAGCAGAGCAGAGTAGTTCTCCAGGGTTTGGTACACTGTCCAGAAATACTGTGCTGTGGACCTCCTCCTTTGCAGGACTCCCTTGGCCTAGGTGACACTGCGGGAGCATTGGCTCTCCTTGTACCCTCATTCTTGCCTCCGCTCGGGACACGTGCTGGCACACACACACACATCCTGCCCCCAGACTAGGAGCTTCTTCAGAACAAGATTGTCCCTTCCTGAGACAAACCATAAGAGATTCTTAATCTCACAAAACAAACTGAGGGTTGCCAGGGGGAGGGTGGGAAGGAGAGGGTGGTGGGGTTATGGACATTGGGGAGGGTATGTGCTATGGTGATTGCTGTGAAGTGTGTAAACCTGGCGATTCACAGACCTGTACCCTGTACCTGGAGCTAATAATATATGTTTATAAAAAATTTTTTTAATTATTAAAAAAAAAAAAAGATTGTCCCCTTCCTGACCTGCACAGAGGGGCCCTCACTACATGTTTGGTTTAGGACTGAGAGAGTGAGTGGGTAAGGAGTGAGTGCGCATGCGCTGTCCCAATCCTGGGGCAGCAGGTCCAGGCCACTGTTTGTTAATGACCGCTGTCTCCGATGGAGGAAATGGAAGGTTGGGACTTGACTTTGCTACTGTAATTCAGGATTTGGACTCCATGAGGGGAAATCCTTCTTTCTTCAAATGGACTTTTTTTTCCCCCCTAAGCTTCAGAAATGGAGCAGTTAAGAATCAGCCCAGCGACTATGCTCGAAGATGAGATCACTTGGCTGGATAACTTTGAACCTAATCGCACCGCTGAATGTGAGACCAGTGAAGCAGACAACATCTTATTGGCAGGACACTTACGGCTCATTAAGACCCTTCTCTCACTCTGTGGGGCAGAAAAAGAAATGCTTGGTAATTATTGCTTCATCTTCCCATGTGATAGAATACCTCGCTTCTTAGTTACTGCCGTAGTAGTGTGTGTAATTAGGAAAATAGAATAGATGCTCCATGCTCCATAGAAGACTGGCCCTTCAGGTAAAACGAGATTACCTGGGATTTTAGTGGCTAACAAACTTAAGGTTTGTTTTACCTGCGTCATTAAACCATGTAGAGAATTTTATAGTATTCAAAACGGATCATGTAACTTCTTAATATCAAGTAAAAATTAATTCAAAGTAGGGTTTTCTCTTTTTGCTATTTTGTGCTTTATAAAATGTTATCTGTTGTAAGTCTCACTTATTTTAAGGGTAATTCTCATCTGGGAGGCAGCCCCAACCACCACCCCCTGCGTAGTGGGGTACATATGAGTGTCCTGGGGTACACATATAATTTATGAGGGCATATTCATTATTATAAATTATATTCAGAAAATAAGTCAAAACATTAATTATTACTTTTATCACACAAACTAAGCTCTATAAAAATCTTCTTGGCTACTGGGGATACATAGAAAAGAGTGATTCTAAACCAGGGTGAGAAGGGCACATCATTTTACCCAAAGAAGGCAAGATTTTAAAAGTTTCGGAAACCGTGCCCCCTCCACACACCCAGAGTAAGAATTAATTGTTCACTCAAACTGTTCTGCCTTGTGGTGGTCTTCGCATTTGTGTTTCTAAAGTGAAAGCATGGCTTCTTTCACTCCACCGTCAGCTCCTAGAGGAAGGTACCCTTGCTTCTCTATCCTTGTTCCCTGGCCACGGCCCTCCAGCCCCTTCCCACCCCTCTGCCCCACAGAGCTTTGCTATGTGTTATGTAAGTGCTCACAAAATAAGCATCAGATAAAATTGAATGCCCTGCCATTGGGTGGCCTTGGGTGCCTTTGCTGCTCTGATATGAAAGTACAAAAACAGGATCTTTGAATTAAAATGTGTTCCTCCTCAACATGAATATTATGCTCTATTCCAGGTTCATCACTCATTAAACCATTGTTAGATGACTTCCTTTTCCGAGCTTCTAGAATTATTTTAAATAGTCATTCTCCAGCTGGCAGTGCCGCCATCAGTCAACAGGACTTTCATCCAAAGTATGGAAAATGCACGTTGTGTTCAGTTTTGGTAAAAATTCTAATTCGAAACTCTAGTCCAAAAAAGATTTTCTTAACTTGGAATTTGTCGTCCATCTCGTGAGTGTGTGTAGTTATAATATCCACTATATAAAGAAATGCATGTAAAGGGGCTTAGGATAAAGCCTGTCTGGCACATAATAGGTGCTGAGCCGTGTATGCTGGAACCAGTCTTATCATCCAGTTGGAAGAATAAGTAATAAATTATGTGGCTAACTTGGTCGGTAACAAATTCCAAGAGAAACTGAGGTGGTAAGGATTATGTCCAAAGTAAAAGTAAATAGGCTCAGAATCTCAAGAGTTTCTTCTCGGAGGAATGTAGGTGCTGTAGTGCATGAACTGTGATTTGCTGTGTATCTGCCATGTCCTGATAATTACAACTGCTAGTGATTTATTGTGGTAATTTTAGAATCCCATATTGTATTCGCTTTTATGGGTAGAAATTTAAAAGATCTTTTTGTAATATTGACCCTACTTGGGTGCTCCTAGAGCTAGGAGGAGGCTGCTTCATGCTTCCCGTCCTTCCTCTGAATCCAACTTACTTTGCTCTTAGGAAAACCAGAGTTAATTAAATAATCCTGAAGGAACTGGGGATTGGATATTTAACCAGTGAAAAATATTCCCATATAATCGTAGTGGTTATTGGAATGGGCAAGGCCTAATAAGCAGTATTTCATGGAATCTTAAACTATATCTTACCATGTGTGAGTATTTCTCTGTGTAGAGTTTTTTTACTAGCAAAATCTGTTTCAGGTCATAAACCTTCCTTAGCTCTCTTGGGCTGTCTCTTGGGCTGTGACTCCCATCTTCACCCCTGCTCCAGTCTTGTTCTGGAATATCTGGTGCTAGCTCCATGGGAATCTTTTTGAAAGCAGTAGAAACACAGGAGTGTTCCAGCTTTCAGTGAATGGAGAAAATAAATCTTCAGTAGTTTGGTTTTTTTTTTTTTTATTTAAATGCAGATAACCTATAGAGTATTCTTAGTTTCAGAGGTAGAGTTCAGTGGTTCTTCAGTGGTTTTATTGAAATTTTATTCATGAATCCTTTTCCTTGTATTTATTAAAAGCAGCCCCTCCATCAGCAGGGAGTTGGGTTGTTTTAATCGCGCACAGCGCCTTGAGTAGAAAACTCGGCATTTTGTCTCATCCTCCCCTGTGTACTGAGTGATACTCATTCATCACAATGACTCCCCGCCCTTTCCCACCTAAACCCTAAAGCCAGAGAGAGAGTTACAGTACACAGAAGTGTTTTCACGAGTAATGCTTACTAACACTAACAAAAGAAATTTTTCACATTTAGTCCGTGTGTACAGTACCTCGTATGTGTTCTTTACGGGTCCTTTGCAATCCAGAAGTCCAAAAAAGAAGCCAAGGACAGTGCCAGCTCCTGGGCGCTGTCCTCAGGATGTGGTGCTGATCTAAGAGCCAGCCCTGTGGCCCTCATTCCCCAGCCCATGAACACATCTCCTACACTGCACTGCATATGTGTTTCTCTCAGAGGTTGGATGTCCTCTTTTCTGTGTATCCTTCCTAACCTGTGATCGTCTCAGTAAGGCAAGGTTGGCATAGGTGACACTGAGAAGTTACTGTCCATCCCCAAAATGATGTCTACTAAAGGTGAGCAACATCAGAAGCCTTTAGTTTCCTGCAGGATGCTTGCTAGTTACCTTTTATCATCATTTTTAAACAAAATTAATTTAGCATACCACACATTTCTGCCTCCATTTTCTTAGCAAAATGAAGCAGATTCATGTCCTTGAAGAATTTTTTTGTTTTTGTTTTTTTTAAGTCTTCAGGCACAAATAGGCATTTACGGGCATTTATTGTGATTTGTATAGCTTTCCTTTTCTGCCATTTAGATATTTGAATTTCAGGGTGATAACAAAAATTGCTCTTGCTACTCTCATGTTGTCTTTGATAAAATTTTTGGACTCTTTGTCCTCCTTTTTTGCTGACCCAAACCTTAGATAAAAATACTCTAGTCCTAAGTAAGAGATTTTGCTACTCTATCAGGCCAAGAAGATATTTAACTCTCAACCATAATCATCCTTCCTGTATTCATGGCCTCTTCCTTTAAGTAAACACTTCCCCCTGGGTTCCTGGAGTTCTGCCATCAGACCTGATTAGCCCTGTTTGAGGAACTGCAGCTCTAATACTTTCATTTCAAATGTTGATTTAGTTTAATGAGCTATCTAAGTAGACTATTCACTGTTGGAATTGACTGGGGTCTTCTGTTTTCAGGTGTAGTACAGTGAATAGCAGATTGGCAGCCTATGAAGTCCTGGTGATGTTGGCTGATAGCTCACCTTCAAATCTGCAAATTATCACAAAAGAACTGCTTTCTATGCATCATCAACCCGACCCTGCTCTTACTAAGGAGTTTGATGTAAGTTTTCTAGACCTTGACACACGTCGTGTTTTTGGAATGATCAATTAAACATACAGCTTTAAAGCTTATGTTTGCTTTATCTAATCACAGAGAAAGTATTATTCGTATATACCTATCGTGTTCACCTACTCTAATCAACTAGAAACTACAAAGTTACTTTATTGCCATTGTCATACTATATTACTCCGCAGTACCCTTTTTCTTAACTAAAGAGGAGACGTGTTCAAGTCAGCTGATAGTCACTTTCAGAAAGAAGTAGCACTTCAGCCTATTTGTGGAGTAGCTGGGGGCGGGGGGGCACAGTGCCCTGCACTGCAAATACCGACTCAAGACAGTGGCTCTGCCACTGTCTGCATTCATTAAGATTCAGCTAAGAGTTACTGGGCTTACTAGGCACTAATAGGTGTGTTGGGCTTTGGAGCTCCTAAATGAAGATAGGATTCCGGCCCTTGAGAGAGGCAGTGTATAATGGAGGAGACAGAGCCATAGTCAGGTAATTTCAATATAATGTGATGAATTTTAAGAGACAGGTCATGTCCCAAATGCTCTACCAACAGAGAGGCACTTCACCACCAGGTGGCGGTATCTTTAAGAGCTGGGGAGCCTAGGTGGCTCAGTTGGTTAAGCGCTCCACTCTTGATTTTGGCTCAGGTTGTGATCTCAAGGGCGTGAGATGGAGCCCTGCCTTCAGGCTCCCCCGCTCAGCGAGGAGTCTGTTTTTCTCCCCCCACTACAACCCCCCACCCCTGCCCCACTGTCTCTTCCCCTCCCCTGCTCATGCTCTCTCCCAAAAATAAATAAATCTTTCAAAAAAAAAAAAAAAAAAGAGAGAGAGAGAGAGAGAGAGAGCTCTGATGCCTCACAAGCCACCCGAAGCACAGTGGGAAGGTCATTCCAGCAGCGAAAGGCTACAGGACGAGGCTCTAGGGCCGGCCAGCAGTTTAGTGTTGGTTGAGCTCTGCAGGAGGGAAGCACACCGCAGGCACGCTGCAGTACCAGACCGGGATGGGAGGATGCCTTTAGAGCTGCCTCCGTGTTCTCCACGAACATCGCAGTCAGGTTTATCCGTTTGGAAGCCTGAGCTGAGTACTATGCAGCATACGGGGAAGGAGGGAAAGGAAGGGGCACCAGATAGAGAAAATAGCATTTGCAAAATGAAATATGAGCATGGAAAATAGAAACTGTTTTTGTGTTAAAACTTTCAGTTTATAAGTATGTTTTTAGTTTTACATTATTTGTTTAATAGATTTAAATGGAAATTTTATTTTTCTCATAAGGGATTGTATCAGCAGCATGAAAAAAGCATTTGCCTCATATAAATACTTATTTTTTAGCACTATTATGAACTCACTTTTCTTATTTTGTAGCTTTTTTAAAATCTCTGCTTTGGGCTACAAATAAATTGTAGTGTTGATTAGATCTTAGAAATCCCCCTGCTCTACATGTATGTCAAATGTTAGTGGAAGGTATGTCCTATTTAACAATTCCCTGAGGTCCAAAAGATCTATAGGCTTTTGTCAGTTGGTTATTACATGGATGCAGGTACTTGAGCTATGCAGGTTAGGTGATTCTGGGTATGGCCTTAGAACCAAGATTCTGCTGACATGGCATTCAGTATCCTTTTCAACTTGGAGAAGTGCCATGTTCAACTTCATCCAAGATGCCTTCCCTAGATTATTTCTAACCAGAAAAACATTGTAACAGAGTTAGTATAAGGCATCTTTAAGTGCAGTGCAAGCATAATTACTTATTTAATTGTATGCTTACTATAAGTTATTCTGTAGAAGAATGTTACTTTCTTAAAAAGGAAGGGAAGGAATATGAGCCTTCCTTGACCATTCCGACTGGCCAGGATTCTTCATAGTAAATACTTCATAGAGTCCTATTTGTTTTTTGCAGAGTATTACCTCAGTTTGTAAGTAGATATATTTACTTGACTGATGTCTGTGTACTCTGCTAGACTGTGAGCTCCTTAGGATAAGGGACCACATATACCTCCTGAGGGCCTGGCACATAGTAGCCTCTTTGTGAGTTTTTGTTGAATGATAGGTGACAGAATGCATGACTACCAGATGGACAGACAAGTAAACAGTATGTTAGGTACTTCATGAATAGAAAAGGAACTTTGAGATAGTAGTATTTTTTATTTGTATTTGCATCTGCAGAGGTATTTCAAGAACATAGGTTGGGTTAGCCTGACTCCTAGTCCACTGGATAGATGAGTCTGTGAGTTTCTGTTTTTCCCTCTCAGCCCCGGTGCGCATGTGCTGGTGGCAGATACACTCATTCTCTGTCTACCATTTCCCTTCCTCTGTTTCCTAGTACCTTCCACCCGTGGATAGCAGGTCCAGTTCCGGCTTTGTGGGACTGAGGAATGGCGGCGCCACGTGTTACATGAATGCAGTCTTCCAGCAGCTATATATGCAGCCCGGGCTCCCTGAGGTGACTTCTCTCTTCTTTCCTGTATGGTATGAAAGAGAATGTGTACATGGCCTGAAAATTGTCCCAGATTTACAGATCACAGATCACAATGTTGACTAAAGCTAGACATAACTAGGGATTTTGTCAGAGCTTCTGAAATACATGTAGACAGCATGTTGGTGGTTATGTTTTTATAAATTTGCTGAGGGCGTGTGCTGCCTATTTGGCAGATAGACTTGACTAAGTGGGAATTTTGAATGAGGTTACTCTCAAATTCTATTCCATAAAATTACTTTATGTTTTTAGTATTTTAGAAAAATTTAGGGTCTCTCATTCATGCTTTGTAATAGTTCTGTTGACCCTTGAATGCAGGAGTTAGGAGCACTTAATGCTCCGCCCTCCCAGTGCGGTCAGAAGTTTGCATGTAACTTTTTACTCCCCTAGAACTTAACTACTGACAGCCTACTGTTGACTGGACACTTAACTCCTATTCTGTGTGTTCTGTGTATTACATACTCTATTCTTACAATAAAGTAAGCTAGGAAAGAGAAAATACATTTATGGTACTGTTCTGTGTCCAAAAAAACCATGTGTACCTGGACTCGTGTGGTTCAAACCATGTTCGAGAGTCAGTCTGTACCAGAAGTTGGTGCTATAGCAGTTAGTAGTTTTGAGAATATTCTATGTAGATCATTTTTCTTTCATAGAGATACTGGTATCGCTAGTTCCAGTTTTTCATGATCAAACTGAGCCTCAGAGAAATGACGTGTCCTTGATTCCACCAACTCAGAAGTAACTAAGGCTAACCCTACTCAGAGCTGTAGCCTCATCCAGACGTACAGAGTGTTGTGACAGCAGTGTGGGTGGTACACATGCGTCTGCCCAGGGCCCTGAGCAGCAGTGAACTAGTCCTGGCTCATGCTCCTCGTTTCTGTCCTTTCCATGTAGTCATTACTCTCAGTGGATGATGACACAGACAATCCAGACGACAGCGTGTTCTACCAGGTGCAGTCTCTCTTTGGGCATCTGATGGAAAGCAAGCTGCAGTATTACGTACCTGAGAACTTCTGGAAGGTATGTTATCCAGTTAACTCTAGATTTCAAGATACTGGATCCTTGGATCTGGCGGTAATTGTTTCTGTCTTTATTGGTTCTAGACTGATCCCACTGCCAGGAATCTACAGAAGAATGGGCTACACCATTCTGCTTAAGATTGATGCTTGATTTCAAATGATTAGAAGATTAAAAAGAGTCATTTATAATTTTAGGGATCTGCTGATCTTAATGATTTTGAATATTTCTCATGATTCTAATTTTGGCTTTTGGGAGTATTTGTTCAAATTATCCCAATTCACTAATGTCCTAAATGAAGGACATTACTCTGTTTCACAGGAGGAGTACCTGGTATCTTCCCCTGTGGTTCAGATAGTTCTAAAACGGAAACTCTGTTCCGTGGCCTCAGATCCCACCCTGTGTGGCCTCACAAACTTGTGACAGTAACACGGGGGCCAAGAGCAAGCCTAAGTAGCCAAACACAAGCTTATCACACTTCAGTGAAAGTGTCTACTGCCCTAATAGGGAATTTGGTTTTTAGAAGCGCTCAAGTGCTCTCTCACATTTGTGTTCTACCGTGTTCAGATATTGCTAACTTTTCCTTTAACGGTGTATTTAATTCTTGTTGCATAGATTTTCAAGATGTGGAACAAAGAACTTTATGTGAGAGAACAGCAGGATGCATATGAATTCTTCACTAGTCTTATTGATCAGATGGACGAATATCTTAAGGTAGGAAACAAATGTCACTTTCTTTCTGACTCCCTCAGACTCTAATACAAGAGCGGTGTGGCAGGATGGCCATTACTGTGAAACTGGCCAGTCAGAATCTGGTCATCTTTAATACCACAGCTGTGAGTCAGTTCTTCTGGCGGGGTTTGAACATCAAAAGAGACTAGACTTCTTTTCTTTATTCATGCAACTCTTGGTGAGGTGTGGAGCTCTTAACCTGTACTCCGGAGTGACCACTGGGGGTGCCCCAAGGTAGCCTGGCTTCAGGCATGCTGCCCTCACTAGGGACCCACCAGCCCATGCTCTGCAGTCTGAATCTGCCAGAGGGCCAGATTAGAGTTGTCTGTGGGGGTGTGTGAGCCCAAAGCTTCCTGCCCCCACCTAGCATGACGTGTGACCAGCTTCCCTAGTTACAGGGCACCTCCCAGTGAAGCAGGAGACCCAGGTTACTTGTTTCCTTTTTCAGATCATTTAGGAATATATAGCATTTTATCCACAAGAAGGAAGAAAAGATTAGGGAGAGTTGCTCCTAACCCAGTGGTCACTGCGGGCAGTGTGGGGAAAGGATTCAGAATCACCACTGAGTGCTGTTCTTGTCACCAGCAGGGACTGGGCCATCTCCTCTTCCTTCACCAACAGGTTAGGCTGTTTTGAGAGTCGGGCCAGTGGCTTTCAGTCGTCCCATTTGATCCCAGCTTAAGCTAGCAACATGACTCCCTGTATTTTAGCTGTTAAGTTGAAATCTGCACTTTAACTTAGGCTTAGATAAAATTCTGTGTAAGCGACCTATAAATTCTAGGGGCATCAACTAAAATTCTATCCCTTTATTCCAACAGAAAATGGGGAGAGACCAGATTTTTAAGAATACTTTCCAGGGCATCTATTCTGATCAGAAGATCTGTAAAGACTGTCCTCACAGGTTAGTGAAGATACCACGGACATCAAAACTGATCATCTTCATTTTTGGGTTTTTTTCCGCTTAATTGGTAGTACTTTATTGATTTTCATCCATGTTCTACTTGACTAAAGTGACAAGATCTAAAAATTTCAACTATGATATTTTTTAATAGTATTTTTATTTCTTAAGCTGTTGTAACAATTTATTGGCATGTTTGAGTTGAGCCAATTTCTAGAATATTCAGATTCATGCTTAGTGTTAGGCAAATCATGATGCAAGCAGAAGCTTCCGTATTCATGTATTTAAGGTGGAGCTTTAAGAGTACTGTAAGTTTCATCTGTCAGTACATGGATTTCCACAGGAAGTCACAAATCCTCAAACAGAAAAGTTGGCTCATTTTGTTAAGCAACTGCCTTCGGCTCAGGTCATGATCCCAGGGTTCTGGGATCGAGCCCTGTGTCAGGCTCCTCGCTCAGCAGGGAGCCTGTTTCTCCTCTTCCTCTTCCTGCTACTCTCTCTGCTTGTGCGCACACTTGCTCGCACGCTCTCTCTCTCTCCCCTTCAAATAAATTAATTAAATTAAAAAAAAAAAAAGCATGTGTTCCCTGGGTTATCCTGATGCAGATACTAAGCTCGGAGGAAATATTTTTGCAGTAGAAAAAGGCTTCAGTATTGAGGTGAAAACATGGAAATTGCCAGTTGGCTACAGTAGTACAGCACATGATCGTCATCCTTTTTAAATGATGCTGCTGGTATGTCATGAATTTTTTATTGTTGAGAGACTTACAGATCTCTCTCTAAGTGGACCTATAAATGTTTATTGAATTAAGTTTCTCTGGTTTCCACTTCTAAAATTCTTTGCTGAAAATCATGATTTTTTAAGGAATTTCTCATCATCAAAAATTGATTACCAGTGATTAATTTCCCTGTTTATGAATGTAGTTCTCTGTACAGTCTCAGGTATTGTGATTGTTTCAAGACCTTTACATTCCACTGTTTGATTATGTTTTTCCTGTGATTTCCTAACCAGGTATGAGCGTGAGGAAGCTTTCATGGCTCTCAATCTTGGAGTTACTTCATGTCAGAGCTTGGAAATTTCTTTGGACCAGTTTGTTAGAGGAGAAGTTCTAGAGGGCAGTAATGCATATTACTGTGAGAAGTGTAAAGAAAAGGTATTACATTTGCCTTTTTTTAGAAAACAAGATTAATTTGTTACTCGTTTGTGTTTTATGTGAGGGCAATATTAAGCTTCTAGTGTTGTTCCCATTAAATTGTGTTGTTACCTGTTTTTACCTGGGCAGGAGAAGCCCATGGAAATCTCTGACCTTTATATGATTTGGCTGTTTTATTTCCTCCATGGAGATAATTGGGTTTTGCTTTTCTTTAGAGAATAACCGTGAAAAGGACCTGCATTAAGTCTTTACCTAGCGTCTTGGTAATTCACCTAATGAGATTTGGATTTGACTGGGAGAGTGGACGCTCCATTAAATACGATGAACAGATAAGGGTAACTTCTTTTCATTCCCCCCGAAATACTTTACAACCATGACCTCACCTTTCCACTGTTTACTTTTTACATGTTTAATTTCCATCTCTACTGTGAAAGGCTGTGGTCTCAGCATTCAGAGTTATACAGGGCCCCTTGTCTTAAGCAGCTGCTGCCACTGGACAGGCACATCTGGGAACAGCCCTCCTCTCTAGAAGTCGTCCTGGCCAGAGTGTGGAGGCGGGCCTAGCTAGAATTAGGAAAACAGCCCTCTTATTTGAATCTGACTTAATGGGGTACTGCTGTCTGTGTTACTCATCAACACTAATGTGGTCTTTTTGCTTTTAAATAGTTTCCCTGGATGCTAAACATGGAGCCTTACACAGTTTCAGGAATGGCTCGCCAAGATTCATCTTCTGAAGTTGGTGAAAACGGGCGAAGTATGGACCAGGGAGGTGGAGGATCCCCACGAAAAAAAGTTGCCCTCACTGAAAACTATGAACTTGTCGGTGTTATTGTCCACAGTGGACAGGCACACGCGGGTCACTACTATTCCTTCATTAAGGACAGGCGGTAAGAGGGACTCACGCCACTTCCTCCTCCTGCCTTCCAGTAGTCCTACTTCCACTTCCTCTGCATTCCTGTCCCTTCTCCATTCCTCTTGCCCTCCTCTGTCCCTCCTTTGCTCCCCCTGCCCTGCTCTTACCATCCATGCCTCTGAGTGTAGTGTAGAGAAGCTACATTGCATTGCTCTTTGGTATATTTCATATTGGATTTTTAAAATGTACTGTAACTGTTTACCTCTTCAGTTGGAAAAGTTTTTTTAGAAGTTTAAGTTTTTTTCTTGAGTATTTTCTAATAGTAGTCATCCTATGTATGTGTAGACAATACTTAGAGATAAAGGCTGGGGAGGAAGATGTTGGGTTTTAATCTCGTAACGTTTGTTTCCTCTCTGGGCTCCAGAGGGTGTGGAAAAGGAAAGTGGTACAAGTTTAATGATACAGTCATAGAGGAATTCGACCTAAATGATGAGACCCTGGAGTATGAATGCTTTGGAGGAGAATATAGACCAAAAGTTTATGATCAAAGTAAGTATTTACAAATGGATGTTTCCCATTAGTTTTATTTTTTTAACTTACGGTTTTCTGTCAGATTGGAAGTAGTATTCTTAACATAAAATGTAATTCTTTTATTTTTACATACCATTGTTCTAGCTATATAGATCCACAAATTCCTTGATAGCCAGAGAGAAAATACTCAGGCTGCTTACAAAATGTTTTGAAACTATTTCCTTGCAACAGCCCTCAGAGGACAGGTGATAGAGTAAGTTAAGAGGAAGAAACAAGTATCAGAGAGTAACTAATGAATGCAAAATTTCAACCTTAAAAATAATTTCAGAAGAAGTAGTTGTCCACTAAAATTCTCAAATTTCCTTTTCACTTACATAGAGGCACAATTAATTACAGAAGACATCCCTAACACCTGGGTTTTAAAACCGTGTTTATGCAGTATGGCAAAACAGTCTTTCTCTCTCCAGCCACCACCCCCAGAAGAAAGACTATGAGGAAAAGGACCTCAGAGAATCCAATCAGAATTTGCTACTTGGGGGTGAGGGGAAGACCTTTTATAGAGACCTTAGCGTTTCTGAAACCTGATTTTGTAGTACTCTAGGGGCATTTAAAAATTTCTGTGTTTGGGTTAGAGGAAAACAGGGAAAATAGGTGAAGGGACTTAAGAGGAACAGACTTCTAGTTAGAAAATAAGTAAGTCACAAGGATGGAAAGTAAGCATAAGAAGTATAGTCAATAATACTGTAATAAGGTTGTGTGGCTACAGATGGTAATGACACTTACCATGGGGAGCATTTCATAATGTACCTCATTGTCAAATCATTATGTTATATACCTGAAACTAATAGTATATGTCAACTACACTTCAATTAAAATTTTTAAAAAATTTTACCCGTATTATATCCACTATATTAGATTTTGATACCATACCAAGGTAGTCCTTTGTCTAAAGTAGTTACCTTTGGCTACAGATAGTTAATGGTTAAAGATAGTATCGTTGCCAAAACTTACCTAGATTTGGCTTTCCTATACAGAATTGGTTGAGGCCAATTATAATCCCATCCTATGTCACAGAATTTATTTTTAAATGTTAATCTGCCTTTTGGTTAAATTTAGACTTGCCTAGGAATGTTTACCTTCTTTACCCCATTATCATACAGCTTTCTTCCTATTCCTCTGTATTACCTTTCAAATGATTCTAAATAGTATTACTGGTAAAAAGACATTTTACTTACATTTTGCTTATAAATTTTGTAAGTATTTGCTTTATTTATAGGTCCTTTATTTTAAATTGTGAAGACAAGAAAACATTTTTTATTTACAAAGATTTCTTCCTGTCTTGTTATAAAGCAAACCCATATACTGATGTACGCCGAAGATATTGGAATGCCTATATGCTCTTTTACCAAAGGGTCTCTGATCAGAACTCCCCAGTGTTACCAAAGAAAAGCCGGGTCAGCGTCGTCCGGCAGGAAGCTGAGGATCTCTCTCTGTGAGTTTCTCTTCCACATAATTCACTGCACCATTTCAGCAGGCAGTCATTACAATCCTGAGTATACTGTTTGGCATTTAAAAGTAATTTGTTAAACAAGCTAGAGAGAAACTCTAAAAAGAAAGTAAGTAAATACCTCTACCCCTTTTCTTATTGTCACCTGTTTATGATTCCTTAGCAAGAAGTTACTTGGTATTTAGAAACATGTATATAAATGATTTCATTCTAGAATTGCCATTTTTTTCTAATCTCAGCAATTATTGGGTGCGCTTTATGTCCAAAGTGTCACACTTGGCTAGCACTGCCAGCGTTGCTGGTTTTTTTAAGGTCCTGTTATCTATGAATTTGCATTTTCCTATATTGGATCTGGAAAGTATGCAGTTTACTGCCAAGTCTAGTGCCTTGTTACATAAGTCTGTCGGCTTTACACCAGACCGTTTTCTGATTCCATCCTTAGGTCTGCACCATCTTCTCCAGAGATTTCACCGCAGTCCTCTCCCCGGCCCCACAGGCCTAACAATGACCGGCTCTCTATTCTAACCAAGCTGGTTAAAAAAGGCGAGAAGAAAGGACTGTTTGTGGAGAAAATGCCTGTGCGAATATACCAGGTAAGAACCATATCGAAAATTCTAAAGGAGAAAAATTCAGATAAAAGTCAAAATCCACCTCAGAGGTCCAGATGTGTTCCTGCTGGCCTCCTCGTGGACTTGGTTGGATCTCAAGTGCCTTGTCCTAACCACCTTGTGCCACAAGTGTCTTATACCAGGTCACAGAGGTGACCACAGACTCGAGGTGGCCGGCACTATCGCCAGCCTGCCGTGTGACTGGAGGGTGTCACAGATAGACACGTGGGAGGGCGTGAGCACTAAAGACACACACGGCTGAAATATAGGGTTCATTCCTTTGGGGAAAACTGTTGTGACAGTGATGACCATCAGTTATTGAATATCTACTCTGCTACATGCTGTAAACAAATTCTTAATTCTTAAAACATTCTTGTGGAGTACTGGGTTTTACACTCATTTTTTAAGAGGGAAAAAGTGAGCTCAGAAAAGGAGAAGTGACCTGCCAGTGTCACAGAGCCAGGATTTAAATTCAGCACTGTACAACTATCCAGCCAAGTCTTTGTACACTAAGTAATCAAAAGCTGAGTAACCAGAACCAAAGAATTTAAGAAAAGTATGGAGTTATTTGTTTAAAGAGGATGAATTAAGCTCTCCAATGTAAGGAAAACATTGAGTTAGTTGTACTTGGAAAAGCTCTGTTTGCCCCTCAACCCAAAATAGCAGGTTTGAATTCACTTGTCCTTTACATGGTGGTTTTCTGAAATTTCCCAGAAGAGTTTGGTTTGATAAAGAATAATTTACCTTATTTCAGCTTCTTACAGTTGAAAGGAAGATTTTCCTCTCTCCTTTTTTTAAATTTCAAAGCTCAAGAAAAGGGTTCTTATGAACCCTTCTAACCTAATATTTTTAAAAAACCCTTTTTTGCCTAACATATCAACAAAAATGTCTTCCACACATTTTGCCCTGTTTCTTAAAAATAATTACTAATTTTCTTTTGTAGATGGTGAGAGATGAAAACCTCAAGTTTATGAAGAATAGAGATGTGTACAGTAGTGATTATTTCAGTTTTGTTTTGTCTTTAGCATCATTGAATGCTGTAAGTACTAGTTGGCTTCTTAGTAGAGGACTGAGAAAGGAGCCTAGTTAACTGTCAGCTCAAGCATTCAGTGACTCATCCTCCCCCTCAGATTAGAGGCCCAGAATGTTTGCATAAATATGTCACTTCTGGGGTGATGTTAAAATACAGGCAGTGCTCAGAATGTGTCCTGCAGATTGTGAATGGGTGCGGGTTTCCACATACTGGCTTTTTTAAGTGCTCTTCAGTTTTGTAAAGAATTTGAGAATAGCCACAAGATGAGGTCAATGAATGTTGGGCTTTGTGGACATCAATTTGTCCTATTTGTCATCAGACTTTACCAGACTCAAGATGAACTTCCAAGTACTTCTGTTTCTTGAGTACCATGATTACAATTTGCCAGTAGGGGGAAGTTTCTTAGTCTGCTGACAGGTTACCTATAACATGTCCATGGCCTAAAGTCTCTATTTTGAGAGGGCTTCATAAAAGAAATGAAGAGGATGTCTTTTCTTACCCTTTTAAAAAATTTAAATGGGACACTTTCTATAGTAAGCTGGCTAGATTTTTCTTAATGATATTAATTATGTATCATTATTCAACTCATAACATTTAGTAATCAATAAAACATCAGTGAAAAATAGCCTCTCTTTTCTCCCTCTCTCTCAGACTAAATTAAAGCATCCATATTATCCTTGCATGGCAAAGGTGAGCTTACAGCTTGCTATTCAGTTCCTTTTTCAAACTTACCTACGGACAAAGAAAAAACTCAGGTGAGAAATGATATGTTTTGATAGTCTGTTGTGGCAAAAGGCACCAATGAATTCGATTAAAATAGAATTTATGAATTCAGAGCATTGTGAAGGCACCTACCTGATAGACTTAGGTGATTAAGGCATGGTTCCTATCTTGAAGGAATTTCTAATCTCATAGGAAGGATAGATAAAGCGGAAAAGGCAAGGCATAAATGCTAGACATCTTCAGGAATTGGGCAAAATCATATCCAGATGGGTATTGGGGTAGGTGTCAAAGAGAGTGACAGTGTCAGGATTTTGAAAGGTGAAAACAGAAATGGAGGGACCAGTCTGGGTGAAAGGGGAAAATCTGAGAAACGAAAAAGACTTGCCTAAAGAACCGTGAATGACTAGTGTTTTGCTCACACATGTAGGAACTCATTGGAAGTGAGGTCAGATGTGGGGTTTGGATGAACCCATTGAGGGTCCCGATTACCACAGAGGGGAGTTGGGACTGTGTTCAGCGGGAGATGGTGGAGGGTTCTTGAACGGTTTCTGTCTTCAGCACCGGAAAGGTGCCCGACGCATTGTAGGTTGCGGGTGCAGAGGTGCTGTGTGAGTAGTGTGTGATGGGTGAGTGGCTGCGCCCTGGCTGGAGCAGGAGCCCAGAGCAGGCAGGGACTCGGGGTGAGGAAGGCAGGGACAGCTCGGCGAGCCTACTGCGGGGAACTTCGCCAGAGGTGAGGGGCTTGGGGAAAGACTTTACAGTCAAGAGACACTTGAGAAGAAACAAATAGAATAGCAACTTCATTTTTAGGTGTAAAAAGTTGTATTAAATGACATTGATCTTTATTATTTGATTGGAAAAGAAGACATCATATGTTCCTTTCTCTTTTAACGTCTGGCATAGGACTAAGGAAATGTCATTACTTCTGTTGTGAAATTGACTCACGCCAATGTCTATGCATTACAGACTATTTTCATCTTGGTTATATTCACCATTTTGGGTCATGAGAGAATGGAGGGGGTGTTATGGGAAGTCCGGGTAGTATAGTCGTGACAGCTCTTTGTCTGCCCAGATGTTTTTATTCCATGAGGTAGGATATTAATGATTATAACAATGAAGTATAAAAATGTTGATGTAGTACCTATTCTGAAAGTGGTCATTTTACACTTGTAACTTAGTTAAGCAACACAAAATGCCACAGTCAGGCAATTTTCCTGATTGCAGTTGTTTGAAGAAGATGGGGAAGATAAAAGTTAAAGTCTAAGACTTGAGCTTCTTCGCATTCTTTTGTGGGGAGGTGAGCAGAAGGGAAAGAACGCAGAGCCCTGGCTTGTGGGCCCCGCGATCCATGTTAGTCAGTGGCCATCGGGTGTTCAGCTTACCCTGTACCCCACCTCCCTGGAACAGTGACACTCCACAGGCTTATTCGCTGGGGACGTGCTCCTTACGTGTCTGTCTTTGCTTTTTTAAAGGGTTGATACTGAAGAATGGATTGCCACTATTGAAGCATTACTTTCCAAAAGTTTTGATGCTTGTCAGTGGCTGGTCGAATATTTTATTAGTTCTGAAGGGCGAGAATTAATAAAGTAAGTGTCAAGATCTTTTAATTAATTAAAAGAAATCGCTATCTCTTCTGGTGACTTAGAGCTGCTGTTTCTTATAATTGTTTTTATTTGTATTTGAAATTACTTTTCGGATTGGAGTCAGTTTTGAACTGTTTTCTCTAGAAGTGTGAGGAAACTTTTCAGGTCACTCTAAAATCATTCTTTCGAAAACCTTCTCCTTTGGACTATAAGCTCATTGCGTGCGAGGAGAGCATGTGTACACTTAACCACAGGCTCACAGGCAAGCATGGCCTGAACTCCTGCCGCGGCCCAAGAGATTCCGAACGTGTGTCCCCTCCCTCAGGGACTCACACTCCAATGGCAGGGAGGGGAGGTTAACGATCCTCCGTTTCTACACAGCAGTACCACAATATTGTCTGTGTTTGGATTCTGGCAAAAATACTATTTTTCAAAAACTTACTGATACTGTAATACCTATGGTAGTAAATTTACCTACATACCTATAATAAAAAATAATTTGCTTTTTCTGGCAAAAAGTCAAGATGCTCAGTCACTATGGATGTTTACACTCTACTCCCAGTCATCCTTGGCAGGTCGGCCTCTCTCATCCTTGACAAGTTCAGCATTCGTGTAGGGGCACCCATGATCTCAGTGTTTTTGTCCCCATTAGGCTCCTCCTTCTCCCTGCCCCCGCTCTACCTCCTCACCCCTCTCGCCTGCCATGCCAGCACACCCCACCTCCAGTTAAGGACCTTGCCTCAGACTTCATGAAGAAGGTATGAGTCACAGATGAGCAGACCTCTAGGCCTGGCGCATCAGAGCCTGTTCTCATCTCTTCCTCCTGTTACTCTGGAGGAAGTGTCCTCTCTCCTCCAAAGGAATCACTACATAAGCAAACCCTTTATCAGCTGTCATTCCTGCATCTTTATCTTGTAGCATTTTCTATCAAGTACTTCCATCAACTATAGATACGCTCTGGTATCTCTCAACTTGCAGAACAGGGAAGTCAGAAATACAGGCCGCTTCCACAGGGAGCTCACAGTTTGGTTCCACGTTAGAGAGCTAATCGAAACTCTTGGTCCTATGTTCTTCTCATCTCTAGGACTGAGCTCCAGACACTCATTTGCCTACTTTAACTCTCCATTTCTTTCTCTAATCTACCTCATAACAGCAACAAAAGTGGTTTGATTTGTTTTTTAACAAACTGGATCACATTACTTCTCTGCTTGAAAACTCTTCAGTGTATCCCTGTCACACTTCTAATAAAACCCACATTCTGTACCATAACCGACAAGGCCTTGAATATGGTCTTGTTTCACTTTCTTCACATGGGCTTGTTGATACTTTAAACACCCTAAGCTTTGTTTTCTTGCCTAAAGACCCTTGCACCTTTACTCCCTCTATCTGGAACATTCTCCCAGCCAGTCCTGTATATAGTAAGCCCTTCCTTACCCTTCAGATGTCAGAGAGGCTGTCCCCTCCTGACAATCTCCTCTAAAGCCAGTCTGCGCAGTTAGTCTGCTGTGCTGTTTGCCTGTCCCCTCACTAAACGCTGGCTTCTTGAGGGCAGAAGCTAAGTCTGCTTGGTTTTCCTTTTGTACACAAAGAGCCTGACACATAGTAAGCACTCAAACGTTTGTGTATGAGTGTATATCGTATCATGTGTATCTCTTTATCATTCATAAAGAGAGCAAGCAATATGTCTCTGAAGTGTTCTGTGTGCCTGTCCCTTAAGAGTTTGCATCAGAAGGCAACCTTTCCCCCATTAGTGTAATTCCAGTCTCTTTCCAATAGTGGGAAGTAGGGCAAATACTTAGTTTATTCCCTTATAACAATTAGACGTGCCTTTAAGTATCTCCAGAGGAACTTGGTGACTCCTTTGGTACTATGTTTGGTTTCTTAGCGTTCCTCATGGTTAAGAATCCCAATGAATTACCAATTTGAATCCTTCCTGAGAGAGTTTATTATATTTTTATCTCTTAATCACCATCAGTTTGTCATCATCATCTTGATTTTATATAAAATTGTATAATTAATTACTTCTTTACAATTTTTAAGATAGCTTAGGTTATCATCATTACTACTGAAGTAACCATGTGAAGGGAGTGCTCTTGGATTAGAGCCTCTCAGTGTAGTCCTTTTTTTAGACAATGCTTAAATGTAACCATAATTGTAAAAATTTGAATTAGTACTAAGTATTGCTTGAAAAGTTATCTGAAGAAATTAAAACTACTAGCAAAAAATATCTTACATCTTTTAAAAAGTTTTTATTGTGAAAGAGGTTTAAACATACAGCCAAGTAGCCAGAATGAGAACCCCGTTCTCTGCCTCTTCCCAGGTCAGGTTACTAGCACTTTGCCCATCTTGTTGCCCCTCCCAGTGCCCACCACTCACTCACAGGCCTGCTTTTTTTTTTTTTTCCTCTCAAATATTTTACTTTTCTTGTAATGCTTTTGCACCATTTTTTTTTAAAAGATTTTATTTATTTATTTGACAGAGATCACAAGTAGGCAGAGAGGCAGGCTGAGAGAGGAGGAAGCAGGCTCCCTGCTGAGCAGAGAGCCCAATGTGGGCTTGATCCCAGGACCCTGGGATCATGACCTGAGCCGAAGGCAGAGGCTTTAACCCACTGAGCCACCCAGGTGCCCCTACTTTTTTTTTTTTTTTTTTTTTTAAGATTTATTTATTTGAGAGAGAACACATTTGTGCGAGAGAGTCAGGGGTTGGGGGGCAACAGAGGGAGAGGGGGAGTGAGAATCCTAAGCAGATTCCCCCCACTGAGTGCAGAGCTTACCAGGGGGCTCAGTCCCACAACCCTGAGATCATGACCTGAGCCAAAATCAAGAGTTGGATGCTCAATCAACTGAGCCACCTGGGTGCCCCTTTTCCCCTCAAGTATTGTAAAGTAAGTCTCAGACATCATATAATTTCACTATAAATCTTCTTGCATATATCTCTAAAGGCAGTTTTTTTTTTAACTAAGCACTCTACCATGATCACACTAAACAAAAATATTTCTTTCATATCATCCTAAACCCAGTCCATATTCAGATTTCCGCAGGTATCTCAAAAAAGTTCACTTTAGCACTGCGTATGTACACATCAGGATCCAGACAAGCTCCACGTGTAGCATTGTTTGTATATGTCTCTTAAGACTTATGTAATCTGTAATTGTTCCTTTCCTCCACCACCTCCTTTTTTGTCATGCCATTTTTTTGAGGGGCAGACTGGTCATTTGCCATGTAGAATTCCCCACAATCTGGAATTGTCTGCATTCCCATAGTGCCTCCGAGTGTCTGTGATAGGAAATGTAGAACAGCCCCTGGAGATAGTCTCTGAAAGAATTGTACCTGAATCAAGCCTCTAGAGCAAATATTACAGGCACACTTGTTACCTCTATCTTTCTTGTAATTGTCCCTAGAGTCTTAGGGGATTTTGAACACAGCCTTGTCAGTCTGGTGCAAATTGGGTCGCTAACCGGTAGCATTAGTGGTTACGGGGACTGAGCAGCAAGCAGAGTGATCTCAGCTCCACTCTCCGCATACTCCGCAGAGGGCAGGAAGGAAATGCCAGTGCTGCCCTCAAAAGGGGACCAGCACAGCTTGCTGCTGGCATCTGGAGGACATGGTCATCAGAACTCGGCTGTATTTAAATCTTTCATGCAGAATAATGAGAACTTTCTGTCAAGAAATGGGCAAAAAGTGAGGTGGGTTTTCACTTTCCTGTAACAGTGTGGGTTATCAGGTCCAAGTGAGCCTAGGAAGCGAACAAGAAAGGCTGACTGTGGAGAAGGCTCAGGGGGCACTCCCACCCCACATGCCCCAGAGCCGCGCTCCTGCCTGACCACACCCCTCTCCAGCCTGACCACGCCCCTCTGCATAGGAGGCACCTCCCCCACCACTCTGCTCCCCTCCACTCCCCTCTTGCATGGCTCCTCTCCCAGTGACTCCTCTCCCTGCTGGGCAGGTGTGTAAAGGTTCGAAGTAGTTTGTGTGCAGTGCTGGAGATCATGGAAGCACCTGATCAGCCTTGACTGCTGTGGTCATCACCGTCATAGATGAAGAAAGGAGGAAAGTGGGACCTCTTGGGCTGCAAATGCTTGGTTAAGGTTTAGGCCTGGGGAGGGAGAGCAAAGGGAAAGGGTAGAAATACTGGTGCATGGGTAGAGTAGGAAGGGCTCGCTTGACTGCAAGCTTTAGTATCTTACTCTGAGAAATTCAAAGGGAAGGTAGGGTTCCCCTGGGAGAGACACAGAGTGAACAGAATTTGTTACATTTTAGGTTCTTTGCTTTCATCTCTTTTCATCCATTTATCTGGTTACCCCCATTAGATTTATACAGATGCTCATTTTAGGAAAAGGGGGGAAATCTGCTTTTCAGGGTCCCAGGGTCTGGATTTTCCTGTTTGGCCTCCTCCCTCCATCATAGTAGCCTGTGAGTGTGTCCCAAAGCTCTCAGGAAGCTTGACTCAAAGTCTTGGAGGGATTTTGTGTCTTGAATAGTAGGTGGGCCTGGTCATGGGAGGCTGGTTTATAGAAATCCATTTTGCTTTCTCAGCGTGCATCTTTTCTGTCTCTGTATTTTAGGATTTTCTTGCTGGAGTGCAGTGTGAGAGAAGTGCGAGTTGCTGTGGCCACCATTCTGGAGAAAACCCTAGACAGTGCCTTGTTTTATCAGGATAAGGTCGGTCTCATTTCTTGGATGTTATTTATATATTCTATTCCTACCAAGTGTTCTGAATTGCATATTATATAATAAGAGAGAGCACCTAGGATAATTTTGCCACCCAAAATGCACCTCCCGTGGACTGCCTTTCTGATAAATGCCAGGGTAGAAGGCACGTTGTCCTTGCCGCCTCCTATCCCAGGAGTCAGGATAGGCTAGGAAGTTAGGTCTGCTCTGGTCTGCTTCAGCATTTTCTAGAGCACTGCTTTTTCAGAGTCTTCCATAAAGAGTCTGTGTTAGATTTCACTGAACTGAGATTAATGTCAGTCTAGAGACTCTGGGCTAGCCCAGTAGGCATTTTGAGCCTCACTTGGCTTTGTCTCTTTGCTACTAAGCTATTTGCATGATGCAAATCCATCAATTGGCAGCCAAACCAAATAGTGCCGTCCCTCCAGGAGCAGCCACCAAGATAGTTTCTTCATCGATCTCTATTACTCCCTAGGCTATGTTCCTGTTCTTCTGGATTTCTTCTTCCTAATTCTATTTTCAGCAGTTTATTTTATGATTCACAGTTCCACACATGTGAAAATAAACCATGGTATTTATTACTATCCTCAATCCCCTGAAATTTAAGTCTTAGGGAAATAAATGACATATACTGTAAGTCTGATAATTCAGTCTGTTATTAAGTCCTAACAATATAGCACTTCTTCCCAAGTTTGCTGTTTCAAACAGCTGACACTACATGGAAAACTTTGAAAAATGTTATTTGCAGATCTGATTGGCTCCTTGTAGACCTTGGCTGGAGGCAGTGTGTCTCAGTGAACTAAATGCAAATTCTAGGAATTGCTTCAGATCCAGGTGTTACTCTGCTGTTCAACCTTGAGCAAGCCCTTAAAAAAAGATGCTAACCCAGTCACAGTAGCCGGCACCCGTCAGCATTGCCCAGCCCAGCAGTCACTGTTAGACCAGACAGCCACAGGAGCTTTGCTTAGCCCAGAGTGAACAAGGAGGTCAAATACGCCCTTTAGAGAGGACCTAGAAGAAGTCGGTGTCTCAATTCCAGGAATTGTAAAGATGCTGACGTTTGGTCTAAGGCACTGGTTTTCAGTCAGCTTAAACAGCAGGACCATTTTTCAAACTTCAGCTTACCTGGATGCAGAATATGTAAAATTGGTCACTGGGAGCCACTTAGGACAGTTTGGATACCATTGCTCTGAAAAATCCCCATGGAGCTTTTCTAAAATGTTTAACATAAGGGCCTCTAACTGTCCTCCTTCCTCCCACGTGCCAACCCAAACAGAGGATAAAAGCAGAATTAGTGCAGTCTCCCTAGAGATGGGGTCAGGCTGTGGCATAGTAGTCCACCAACCTCTAGAGGCAAGAGCACAGGTGATAGAAAGGGAAGGGAGTGGTGGAGGACAGAAGCATGCGAGCCATTGCCTCAGCGAATTCTGTCTGCTTTCCAGCTGATGTATTTTATGTCTGTTTTCCCCCCATCATGGAAATGGTGCCTCTGGCCACCCACTTTATATTGTAAAGTACTTTGAAAATGAGGTGCTATATAAACGTGGGTTTTACTATATTTATAATGAGTGTGGCAGGACGGATGGGACTGTTTGAGAAGCCTGTGAACACCATCTTCAGGGGAGATGAACTAAACAGAGTAGTAAGTTGGTCTTACTTCTCCCGTCACAGATGAATTTCTAGGGACTTGTCCAAAACCAGTTGGGGTGGGAGGGAAAGAAGAGGCACTGTGATAACCAAAATGGTTTCTAAACAAATAAAATGTTTTTCAAAGCTTTCCATGAGGCGTCAGCGGGCTTTCAAGTAAGTTCACGGTTGAGTTGATATTACCGTTGTCATTCTGTCAGGCTGTTGCTCTCCATTTGCTCCATTGGCTTGATTTCTGGCCCCTATGCCTGTGTCTGTGTTTTTTATTCTTTGCATCTGTGATTATGTGAAGAAGTAGTGTAGCGGAGGGAGGGGTTCAGAAGTGTTTCCTCTAAACCCCCTGCTTTCTTTTAAGACACAGAAATTGGGTCTGCAGAAAGTGTGACCATTAGCCATAGAGTCTGCCCTTGAGTCTGAAATCTAGAAAACAAGACTAGGCTATCCTCTTAACTGTTTCTACAGTACCAATCTTTCCCTGGAAGATAAAAGCGATGATTCTGTTTTTGCTCTCCAAAGCATAAATCCATCTGAATCTGAGACTGGATTGTATCAATCAGACTTGACTTTTGTTCTTACGGTGATTACTTCCGATTAACCCTGTTACAAATGCCTGCCTTACATTCTTTTTCTTTACGTGATTTCATCTTTCTTCTAACCAGTTAAAAAGCCTTCATCAGTTACTGGAGGTACTACTTGCTCTGTTGGATAAAGATGTCCCAGAAAACTGTAAAAACTGTGCTCAGTACTTTTTCCTATTCAACACTTTTGTACAAAAGGTAAGTGATTTTTCTCCAGTAGCTTTTCCTAATGTAGCACATTTCTAGTCTAAAGGAATTTTTTATACATGGAAAAAATTTGTACTGGTCAGTACTGGATTTAAAGATGTGGTCATAGGAGGGTTTCTTCTTAAAAATCTTAATTTGTGGATAGTGTGCCTTGCCAAAGTTCTGGAACAGTAGCTTAGTTACCACAGGCAGCGGGAGACTGCACAGAGCTGGGGCCTCAGTGCGTGTGTGGCACCCGCTGTGAAGTAGTGTGAGGCTGTTGGAACTCCAGAATTTTAACACGTACTTTCTGTATGTAAATTACAGCATTTAAAAACTTACTGACCCCTTAAAACTTCTCATTTAACTGTGTTTTTAATACACATTTTTGTCTGGATAGATCTGTAACTTGTCCTTGTCGATATCTTCTGACAGCAAGGTATCCGGGCTGGGGATCTTCTTCTGAGGCATTCCGCTCTGCGACACATGACCAGCTTCCTCCTCGGGGCCAACCGGCAGAACAATCAGGTAGTGCCGCTGCTCCATGGCCCTGTGCGACAGCCACGGTTTTGTTGCCTCGTTGTTTCTCTTTGTGCCAATGAACATACTTCATCCCCTAAGAGTCCAGATGCCAGTGCTACGTGGCTTTTAAAGTTCTTCAGACTTTGGTTGTTTTTACAGCCTCCTGGTCAAAGTTAGTCTGATGATACCACGGGAAAGACTAATGAGACTATCAGTCAAAAAGTGTCCGGGGAGGAAAGATGGACTCTGAGCAGGGGGTTGCATAGGCCTTTGGGAAAGAGAGGCACAAGGGTCTCTACCTGCCCTTGGGGAGTGCAGGCAGCGCTGTTCTAGCGGAGGTGGTTGGTGTGGGGGAGCCCGTAACAGGGCAGGATGGGCTGCGAGGCAGAGCAGTGCGGCCTTCTGGGGCCTGTCGCACACACAGCGCCATGGCCAGAGCACAAGAGGGAGGTTGTCTGTGGCGGTGGGGCTAGCTGCATCCCAGGGTGGCTCTCCGGCATGGAGTTCCTGTGCTGGCGTGTTTCTCCCGTCACTTTGTGTCTTCTGTTTGTGAACAGAAGTGTGAACAGGGTGATTGAACTGTGAATAGGGTGACAATGCACTGATGGCACACGCGGCCTATGGAGCCCCTTAGGCACCAGGCACGCTGGTTACTTCACACACGTGCCTGCTCTAGTTCAGTAAGATAAGCATTTGCCTCCCCAGTCCCAAGCAAGCATCAGAGCTCAGAGAAGTGAAGTGACTTGTGTCAGGTCACAGAGCTGAAGTGTCTTGGAGCAGGGACTCACACCTAGCTCTGCTTTCCCCTCTCTGTAACGCATGGCATGGGCCCATGTTCCTTTCTCAATGAGGGGACACAGCCTTGCTGCCCGGGGCTCCCCTCAGCCTCCTGTCATGCTGCCTGTTGCCCTCTCCAGTGTTACAAGTGCTGCCGCCATGGCATGCTCTCTGCGCTGGTAGGACGTTGCAGTTCACAGTGTCTTTGTTCACTGCACACTCTTTATGCTCTGGGACTCCGGTGACACTGGCAGTTGATTGACACTAATCATAATTTAAATAAGATTTAGTGGCATTAATAGTGTTATATACTCCATATTTTTACCTTTCTGAAGCACACGTAATGTGGAAAAGATTCTCACTTTTCATGTTTCATTGGGTCCTCAAAGCCAGGAAGTGGGCAGGTGGGTCATCTCTGCCGGTGCCTGGAGAGATCAGGTGCTGTTACCCACATCCACCTGGCATGGTAACTAGCACAGGGGGACCCAGGCACCAGCTCCCCAGCCTCCTGGGGTTTCCCTGTCGTACTGTGGTACAGCAAAGTTACCTAGCACCTCAGAAGCATTCAGTACCTAGATTGAATACAGAAATGGAAGTATTTTAGAACAAAAGTTAATGTGTCTGCAGGAAGAAAACACTCTGTGTTTTTTTCCATGAGTTTCTTCTATTTTGATCTCTTCTACTATCAGACATTGAGAAAGAATCATGGCTCAAAATAGCATGAGCCAGCCCATCCTTTCCCTTCCTTTTCATATTATTTCTGACCAAAACATTAATGTCCAGTTTTTTTTCTCTGTTGGCAGATTCGTCGGTGGAGTTCGGCACAAGCACGAGAATTTGGGAATCTTCATAATACGGTGGCGTTACTGGTTTTGCATTCAGATGTCTCTTCCCAAAGGAACGTTGGTGAGCTTTCACATGTCATTATCCAGCAGAAAAATGAAGACAGTGAATTTGTCGATAATGCATGGAGACTAATAATGTTAGCAGTTAAATGAATATTACTTCCCATTTGGCTATTTGATATTTGAGGAATACTCAAAATGTTTTGTTTTAATGCATTAATAATTAATTTGCATTAATTAAATGCAAAATTTAATGCATTTAAATTTCACTCTATTTTATTAGTTCATTATAAGAGAAAGTCAAATCATTTATTTGGGGACAGGGTATACAAGTTTAAAGAAACATTTATAAAATATTTAAAAATACTTAAAAATATTTAAAGATACACTGTGGGATTAGAGGCTGATTTAGAGTTCATTCATCACCATACCTGGCATGGCTAATCTAATGGGAAAAATAGCCAAGTGTGGGTTGGAGTGTCCTAGCAATGTGACCTTGACCAAGCCACCTGACCTTCCTGATCCTCAGCATGAAATGGAAATATTAAAAACATAATTCCCCAGGTATAATGAGGATTAATCAGATAAAATATTTAAGAACTTTGTAAAGCTAAAGAGGATTCAGATGTAGCTTATGTCATTGAAACGTGTTTGAAAGCAAGATGTAGTTGGTGCCTTTCCATTTTTGTCCCCCAGAGCCAGCAGCTCAGTCCTTATTTCGTGCAGCCGAAACATGTTACCTCTCTGCTTATCCAGTGTCCTAATCTACATGCATAGCACGTTTTTTACTGTTCCAAGGCCTTATCAGAACAGCAACAGCAGTAACAATAACAATACAACAGGCAGCTGGGAAGTATCCAGAGTTTTCTGTGTGCTGTGCCTTTCCATGGAGCTCTGGGCTCTGTGTGTAATCCCCTCCACCACCCTGTGAACTGTGGTCCCCCCCCACAGACAGGGAAGTGAGAGCACGGCCAGGCTCATGGCTCACACAGGCGGCAGCCAGCCAGCGGCACAGGCCGCAGTGTGTGAAGCAGGCCTCTGACCTCTGGCAGCTATGGCAGGCGTGCATGGGACATGACCGGGAAGATGTCCAAGAAATCCCAGAGCACTGCTTTGCTCTGGAAATGGGTCCTCTAAGGGCTGGGGAGCCTTCGGGCTGGGAGGCAGTATGCATTCTTCACTCTGACTCCTGAGCCTGAAAAAGACAAGGCTGCCTACCTGACTCGTGAGTGCAGCCAGGTTTGTGAAAGGAACAGTTCGAGTCCTTGTTTGCTAGCGCATGGGGCAGCTCACCCCCTCCCTGTGGGTCAGTTCTGCCTAGCGTGGGTGGTGGTGGCCGGTCTGTGAGGGCAGTTGTTAGAGCAATGGGTGTGTCGTCTGGCGTCTCTTCACAGGCGTTTGGGCATTTTCTCTCATACACTATATATACTTTTTCTTCTTTGAAAGATTGTCTTGGGAGGTCTAAATTGTCGCACTGACAACTCTGACATACACTGTGAGAAGCGGGTACACATTTCCTCCTGTCTGCGTGCCCAGCTTCCCCCACTAGGCTGTGAGGGAACAGGCTCTTAAGTACCGAGCCGCCCTGTGTGTGCATCTCAAGAGAACCGCTTCACCTTGTAGGTGTCTCTCTCTTGAAATAACACCATCTGAGACAGGCTTGGTTTCTTTGGTCTCCTAAAGCTCCTGGAATGTTCAAACAACGGCCGCCCATTAGTGTTGCCCCCTCCAGCCCTCTGCTGCCCCTCCACGAGGAAGTAGAGGCCTTGTTGTTCCTGTCTGAAGGGAAGCCTTACCTGTTAGAGGTATGTACTTTGTCTTCTGGACCCTTTCTCTTTTTCTTCTCATTATTGTCTACCTGAGGAGAAATGCCCCTGGTAATAGTTCGTGTGTCACTCTGATGTTCAGAGAAGAAATGAGTCTTTCAGATTAATTTTTCTTCCTGGGTATATGTCAGAAAGAAATGAGCAGCTGAAGAGAATTTTTGTTAATCCTCTCTGCAAGCAGGGATTGGACCTCCGGGTCCAGCCCAGCAAATTTCCCCTCCAGGGCTCAGGATGTGAACGACACTTTGGCAATCATAGATACTCAGTTTATTATCAGAGGAGTTTGTTCCCATCTTTGTGTGTGTCTCTGGTCCCGGAATACCACAGCTCTGGAGCACACATGTTTTGTAAACCTCAGGAGTGTGGGAGTGGGTTGCTCATGGCCCTCCATCGCATCACACATGATGTGGCCTGTCTGCGGCCCGAGTCCCCTCCCCTTCGGCCCAGAGCTACCTGCTCTTGACAACTTAATCCTCCAGTTCTCTTCCAAAATGTGATTTACATGGATAAACCGATGAGCCGTGTGTCACACTGGTTTTTTAATCATGTCGGTGCTGTCTTACTAGCTTAACATAGTTTACTTGGCGATCTATCAGTGATTCTTTTCATGTAGTGCGGGGGAGCGTACATTTGGGGCATTTACCTTTGAAAATCAGATGAGAGTGACTCCCAGGGGGGAAAAGGTACACATTTGCAGATGTTGTTCAGACGGACTTTGTCCCCTAGCAGTTAGTCAAAGAAAGCCTGCTTTGAAGAGATGTTGAAGATCTTAAGTCTGAGTACATTTCAGGTAAAATCAGAAACAACTTGTAGACAATTAACTGTGACATAAGAAAACTTGAGTCCTTTTATGCTCCCTCACTAGGTAATGTTTGCTTTGCGCGAGCTGACTGGGTCGCTCCTGGCGCTCATCGAGATGGTGGTGTACTGCTGCTTCTGTAATGAGCATTTCTCCTTCACCATGCTGCACTTCATTAAGGTAGGACCGCAGAGAGGCCTGGGGAGGGCCGAGAGCCGGCCACTGAGATGCCAAGGAAGTGTTCCTTTGCTCCCAAGCAATTGGCTCCTTTTAATAACCTGTCGCTTTTCTTAATCATAAAAATAGTATAGGCTCATTTAAAAAAAATACAGAATGAAAAGAACGTCAAGTCTCACCATCACTAATAGTCACTATGAACATTCTCCTAGGTCTCCTTTTATTTCCTCTGCGTGTATTTTAACATGATTGGAATTTTCTGTCTCTCTGATTCTGTGTCTTTTTTCACTTGACATTCTAAGTATTTTCCCGTATCATTAAGTGACCTCTAAGGATATGTCATCTTCTTGTGTACCATAACTTCCTTAACCATTCCCTTCCTAGTGAGGCACATTTGCACCAGGCTTAATTTTTAACCATTTAGAATATATTTTATAGGTAATGATATGCTGTGGTGACCATTATTTTGTAAAAAGGCTTTCCAATTTCAGGTCATTTTCCTAGGCAATGTTTTAAAAATCGAAAGTAAGCAGGCACCTGGGTGGCTCAGTGGGTTGAGGTCTACTGCCTTTGGCTCAGGTCATGATCTCAGGGTCTTGGGATCGAACCCTGAGTCGGGCTCTCTGCTCGGCAGGGAGCCTGCTTCCTCCTCTCTTTGCCTGCCTCTCTGCCTACTTGTGATATGTCTGTCAAATAAAAAAAAAAAATTAAAAAAAAGGTTTTTCTTACCATCTGAAATAGCAACAAAGTTTATCACGAAGCTTTGGTCAGCATTATAATCACTCTTACATACGCTGCACTAAGCACTGTTCAGGCATAGTACATATTTCCCCTTACTCAATTCCCAAGTAGTCCTGTGATGTAAATAGTGTCATCATCACCATTTCACCGTTGAGGAAACCAAGGCTCAGAGTAAGTGACTCTTGCCCCTTGTCACACAGCTGGTAAGTGGCAGAGTGGGGATTTGAACGTCAGCAGTCTGGCTCCGGGGCTCTGCTCTGAACTATGTTGTTCACTGCCTTTTTAGGTACTACCGGAAAAACCTTTCAGCCTGTACATACTTTTATTAGGTTTTTGTTTTTTAATTTTTCATCCTTAATTTTGAATTGCATGGATAATACCTGTCTGCGTATTTTTGTGTGCGTGAAAAATTAAAACACACAGATATGGCCAAAGTCTACTTAGACCACCACCAACCCACCTTGTGCCCTGTCCACCCTTCCCCGGGGATCAGTACTGTCACCTGGGTATGTGTTCTCACAGGCCTCTCTCTGTGAATGTACTCCGTTTGTAGTCATCCCTGCCCAGAGGGTCTCTGCCACGCCTTCGTACCTGCCCTGGGGTTTGTCATAGTGACACATGTAGTGCGAACAGGCAGCGGCTGATCGGGGACTATGTTCAGGGTCTTAGTAAAATGTGTCTGCCCTCAGCCTCTTCCCCTGCAGCCCCATATCAGAAGTGATTGAGTGTCTCTTCTTACCCTTCACAATTACATGACCTCAGGCGAGGTTCTTATCCATGAAGTGGGGGGAAGTATGACTTAACATCACAGAGGGTAAAGATTCAGGGTGCCTCCTTTGTGACGGCCTTGGTGCCTCAGAAGGGCGATGCCGTAACACTGTGCCATCACCCACAGTCACACGAGGCCGCTGAGTGCACAGCACATGCCTCTTACGAACCCTCACACTGTCCTTGGGCATCTTGGCAGAGTTTTCTATGTCATAAGGTGACTTGTCTTACGTGCGTCTCTCCTAGCATGCTCACTGCGGAGCACGTGTCCTGGAAAACAGAGTGGGACACGTGTGAATGACACAAACAGATACCTGGGCCTGTTCACTGAAAAGGCCTCCTTTCCTTTCTGCCTTTCTTCCTCTCTCCTCCCTAATGTCACAGTCCAGGGTGACAGTGCTGCAGTCTGTGGAGACTGCATTAGTCCTAGGTTTAGCATTCAGGCAAACGGGGGCCCCATGGGGACAAGTGATAGTGGTAGAAATAGAGCTTGAGGCCAGCCCTGTTGCGGGCCACTCTGATGGGCTTGCCCCTGAAGACTCACTAGAATCTTTATGCTTTTAAAAATATTTCAGAACCAGCTGGAAACAGCTCCACCCCATGAGTTAAAGAATACGTTCCAGCTGCTTCATGAGATACTGGTAAGTGAAAGATGTTCTGATCCTTTTGTGCTACTGATTAAATTTACTAGTTAGCACATGTTTGCAAACAGAAAGGTGTGTGTCCTTGTATCATTTTGCACTCGCTTGGTCTGCACTTAGTGAGCCCTCTGTAGGACGGTCAGGTTTTGTCATTCCTGGCTGAGAGGTGAGAAGTAGGAGACCAGGGAGGGAGCTGGACAAGTCCAGGAGGGACAGTGCAGAGAACCAGGGCGCGTGAACAGCCTCACCTTGCGTGGGAGACCGTGGTGCTCACAGACACTGTCTCCTTTAAACCTCGTGATAACCGCCAGAGGAAACTTGCTGGCTCTACAGTTCATTCAAATCTAAGACACCATCGACTCTCTGTGTGCTACTAAAAATACTGCTTCCAGGCCACAAAACCGGAATGTAATGGACTGTAGGATGCGTCCCAGTTTCAGAAGTATGAAAAGCAGGGGAGAATTCAGTTGTAAGCAGTGAATTGCTTAGTGAAGTGGAGGGATTTGCCCAAGGCCACCCTTGAATTAAAGTGACAGAGCCAGGATTTGAGCCAAGCAGCTGGCCCCAGAGCCCAGGCTGGCCACCAGAGCTGATGTACAGACACTGTATGTAGGTAGGTGGCATGACCAGGAGAAGAGAGAATTGATGAGGGCTTGGGGAAAAAAGCCTAGACCAGATCACGAAAGGCTGCCTGTACCCAGAGTGTGTGGGCTTTTACCCATAGGCCCATGGTTGCACACGGGTGGCCAGGTTCTGCCTGTATTCCTGTTTTATTTGACCCAAAGTTTTGTAATTTCTGGCTTCTGGCCTATCTTGAGAAACCAGGTAGTGTAATGAATTTCCCATTTCCCATTTCCCACCTGCCCCACTCACCTCGACCAGTTAGCTCTTGCTACCCTCTGATCAGGCACGTGTTGCCCAGTCCCCCTCTGTCCTCGCTGCTCGATACCATCCTACCTAGCCCACTGTGTTCATTTCTTGTTGTCCTGGCCTCTGTAGACATTTCATTTTGCAACCTTTGCTGTCACTGATGAGCACTATAGGCAGACCTTAATAGGAAAGTGACATGACTCGACTTAGGATAGAAAGCTTCTGCTGGCACTTGTTTGGAAGGCCTGACTGAAGAAGGAAGCCAGGTTGGAACTGAAAGACCACAGAGTTGTGTGTGGCAGTAAACTGGAAATCACAAGACCTGTACTGAGGAGACACAGGGCAGAGGCGGCAAGGGACAGGTCTCCATGTGTTTGGGAAAGAGAAACAGTAGACTTTGGTGACTGGGTGAGCTGATGAGCACCTGGCCCAGGGCTCTCTAAACAGAGCGAGAGTCCTGGGCAGGGTGGGCATTTGATAAACACTTCCAAACAAGGAAAGACATCACTGATGGCATTTATAAAAAGCCTATCTCTCTGGTCCTTTACCTCCTGTTTGGTCCTAGTACTTTCACAAAGTACAGAAGGTCGTTGCTCCTCCAGAGAAGGACTGCACATGGTTTGTCTGCTCAGCAGCAAACCACTGAGCTCACTGCCCTATGCACATGTCAGTGCCAGGCACTAGAAGTCCGGCCATGAGCAGGACACAGTTCCAGCCCCGTGTGGCATGGCATAAACCTCCTGACAGTGCAGAGAGCCTGTATCGTAGCAAAACTCCAACAGGGTTTCAGTAAACAGTTTAGACCCTAAACCTCTTATCCTTGGGATCACGAAATACACATCCTTGTAGCCCACTGTAGCTTCTGTGGAGAACTGTAGAGGTAAGAACACAGAGACAGGAAATGAATGGGTCTTCAACTATTACTTGATCATTTTTCAACTGTTTAAAATTTAAGGAGCACCTGGCTGGTTCAATCAGTAGAGCATGTGACTCTTGATCTTGGGGTCCAGAGTTTGAGTCCTGTGTTGGGGAATAGATTAAACTTAAACAAAATACAATAATAAAATAAAATTTAAGATGCTGTTGAGATATATGCCAGTGACATGTTGTTCGTTTGTATTGGGTTTTGTTAAGTTAGGAACTTAATTAATCTCTTGAACAGAATCATTTTTAAAAGGCACCAGTGAGTGGCCTCATACAAGTTCCTTCGTTCATTTACCAACCTTTGTCTCCTTCCATCACAGGTCATTGAAGATCCCATACAAGTGGAGCGAGTCAAATTTGTATTTGAGACAGAAAATGGATTATTAGGCAAGTAGCCTGGCCATCCTGAGAAATGTCTGTAGCAGACCCACAGCCAGGGAGCCTGTTATTCTGGCTGGCCTCCTCCCTGACCGCACCCCCCGCCCCAGCGCTAGTCAGCAAGGGCTCCAGGAGAGGTCGGTTGCGGCCGTGGGCTCCTGCATTCTGGTCAGGAGACGTGAAGTCAAAGGATCTTACCAGCTGGACAGCTGTCCCCCTTGAGTCAGCAAGGGGCAGCCGGGGCTCCTGTTACTGGGTCAGCTAAGAGTCAGGGGTGCTGTTACTGTTTTCAACAAGCTAAAGGCTACTTTCCGAGGCCAGAAATCTTTCAATCCACTCTGCAGCCTTCAGGGAGAGAAAAACCTCAGGCTCAGGATGGTGTCAAGCTCATAAAATAGGATCGTTTTTGTTGTTTTACCGGTGGTATGAATGCATCCACATTTCTCTTACCACTCATAAAAGCTTTTGCATTTTTCTTTCTTAGAAGGCTAAAGTGGCTTTAATGAGCTGTTTCTTAGAAAAAGTGTGATTAGAAATTGTCCTCTCCAACACCCAGCACCCCGCCAGTATTGCCAGTTAATCTCAGTCATTCAAGAATTTGCTCTGTGGCAAGAGTTTGAAGACCTCCTCTTACTGCAGCAAAGAGATGTGAGCTACAAAGTTGTGTAGCTGCAACATCGCAGGCCTCCAGGTGGCACCCGGCTTCTCTAGACTTCCATACCAAACACTCCACAAGAGCCCACATCGAGGACTATTTATTCTTATATCCACAGAGCACAGAGCAGGAAGGATTTGTTGAACTGAACTAATGTCGTAAATTTGCATTTGTCAAACTGAAAGTGTTGTGACTGCTCTTTAGTCAGGAGTGTGGAAAAGTTCGGAGGTCTCTGAGTAACCAGCTGTGGAGGTTTGAGCTCCTTTTGGTTCTTCCAAAAGGCAAACTTCCACTCCCACATACGTTTCTGGAATACCATTGAAAGCAGTGTCTTTGCCCACTAGAATTTGGGGGATCCCATTGAGGCCACACCACCATGCTTTTAGTTGAGTGCCCTCTCTGCTGCTCAGACCAGCTGGTGGTGAATGTTCAGGATAAGCGGCATTACTGGGACACACTTTCCGCGTCTTGCTTTCTTGTCACGATTCCCTCTTCTCTTTGCTCAGCCCTGATGCACCACAGCAACCACGTGGACAGCAGTCGCTGCTACCAGTGTGTCAAATTTCTCGTAACTCTTGCTCAAAAGTAAGTATTGACTCCAATTGCAGGGGAAGAAATGGTGTCTTTAGTTACCAGGGAAAAAATCTCCCTTGGTTAGTTCCTAGGGAGCCTGACTCAGAGCATGCTTGCTTGGATGGTTCAGAAAGCTGTTCACAAGATCTCGAAGAGTTGTGAGGAGGAGTGTCAGAGGAGCCACAGATCTTAAGGAATCCAAGAAAAGAGCCACACCAGCAGGCCTTAGGTGGGAAAGGCAGGAAGCAAGGCAGATTCGGGGACCTCCACAGCAAGAGTCATTGAACTTTCACTTGAGATAGCTTCCAGCAATGTAACTTCACTACCAACTCCATCATGTTCTAGGTCTCCACTTTTAAAACAGTCTCTCAAGAGACAGAATTGTGTTATAGCTACTCAGACTCAGGAACCCGGGCCCTCTGCAAAGTACGTTGCCTTCCTCTCATTTAACCACAGAGACAGCTCTGTGAGGTTAGACTCTGTCAGTCCCACATCTTGGGTGGTGTGAGCGCCGTGCCTGCTGTCAGAGCTAGGACTTGAGCACAGGCTGATGGCCTTCAAGGCAGAGGTTCTTTTTGTATTTAATTGTGGCAAAATATACACAAAATCAGGTTTGTCACTTTAACTATCTTTAGGTGTACGTGTCAGTGGCGTTAAGTACCTTCACATTATTGCGTAACCATCATACAATCCATCTCCAGAACTACTTCATCTTCCCAGACTGAACCTCTGTCCCCACCCAATACTAACTGCCCACTCCTGTCCCCTATCCCACCAGCAACTACCCTTCTACTTTTTTATGGATTTGGCGACTCCAGGTGCCTTCCATAAGTGGAGTCACACGGGGTTTGTCCGTTTGTGCCTGGCTTATTTCGCTTAGCCTGATGTGCTCGGGTTCATCTGTGTTCTAGCCTATGCCAGAACTTCCTTTTTTAAGGCTGAATCCTGCCCCCTTGTACGGCTGTACCACGTTTTGTTGGTGCACTTGTTAGTTGATAGCCACTTGGAAAGTAGAGGTTCTCAAGGTTAGAAGGAGCCTTAGTGGCCTGCTGCCTCAACCTCTGGAGCACGCGGGGTCAGTGGGAGCAGAGTGACTGCGTGGCCGCTGCTGAGTCCCCACCCAGCCTTATGTACAACTTCACTGATTTTGCTCCAGATTTTTCCTGATTCTTAAGCATGGGGATTGCCATCCTTGGGTTTGTGCCAAAATAAATCTGTTGAGCCCAAGCTGCTGTATGTGAGTGTCCTCAACAAATGAATTGAGAGCCTGGTCGAAGTAATGCATGAACGTGCATTTTCCAGATGACATAGTGTTGTGGACACAGGTGGAGACCATCCTGCCGCAGTGGTGGGTGCGTTTCTAGGCTTGATGTTGGCAGCGTGACAGCATAGGTACTTGCCTGAGTGGTATTTCCAAATTGTGATGGGGCCGCACGGTATGTCTGATGTATGTCCTCCACCCCTCCATTCTGTATGCACAGTATCGCCATCAGTACTGTTTTTGAATGTGAAAGACAACTTTCTGAGTGGGCAAAAATGCTCCAGGACCACACTGTAAAGTTCTTCCCCTAATATCATTCTCACTCAAGTCACAGAAATGTAAAAACCAGTTTGATTCTTTCAAGAATTATTTCTCTTATTAAATGGACTAGTGTGGGGTTTTTTTGTTTTATTTTTTAGTTTCTATCTTCGAATTATGATAGAACTGAGTGGATGAGGTCTCCTAGATAAGATTTCTCACTACAAATTTAACCTTTTTCTGCTTTTCAAAGTTTACACGTGGGAACGTATTCCAATCAAAACAAGTAAAAACTTCATAGACAACTGAACTTTAGTGGAAGTAGCATTTGTGTATCAAAATAAAAAGGTAGAACAATTGAAACAAGGATATTGACAAGGTAAGCATTTGGCTAATACAAATCCCACCCCCACCCCCCCACCGCCAGGTGCCCCGCTGCTAAGGACTACTTCAAGGAGAACTCCCACCACTGGAGCTGGGCCGTGCAGTGGCTGCAGAAGAAGGTAACTGCCCTTAGAGCTTTGCTGGCTGTCACCAAGAAGCAGTTAAACCACCGTGACGTGTTTTAACCCGGGGTGCTGCTTGTCAGGGATAGTCTCTCTATCTGGAGACTGGCCTCCGAGTTACTTTCAAACTTCCAACCTTTTTCAGAACAATTGATAACCTGTCTCTACGCATGAAGTTCATGTCTTAATACAGTGTCTGAACTTGATAGGTGAGAGAGCAGGGGTGATAATCTGAGACAGTGGTTCACTGAACTCTTGAGAGCCGACATAAGATCCTCCCAGTGTGACAGAGGATCTGGGTGGATTTGTGTGCTGTGTTAGACGCGTTTTATATTTGAGTATCTAATGGTAGTAATTGTGGCTCACGTGGGCTTGTTTGTTGTCTCTGATGGCGTTTTTGACCTCCCACCTCAGATGTCAGAACATTACTGGACACCACAGAGTAATGTCTCTAATGAAACATCAACTGGAAAAACCTTTCAGCGAACAATTTCAGCTCAGGTGAGGCTTCTCTTTCTGTTTTGTGTGGCTTTAAATCCCACAGATAGGATTTTCAGTGCATTTCTCAGAAGCCACGGCCTCAGAGATGAGAGGTGTAGGTTAAAAATGAGAAGGGGCTGGGGCACCTGGCTGGCTCAGTGGGTTAAGCATCTGCCTTCAGCTTAGGTCATGATCCCAGGGTACTGGGATCAAGTCCTATGTCGGACTCCCTGCTCAGCAGGGAGTCTGCTTGTGCTTACTGTCTCTCTCTCTCTCTCTCTCTGACAAATAAGTAAAATCTTTTAAAAAAAGAAATGAGAAGGGACAGAAGAGGCAAATTTTCTGTGAAGAGAAAGCACGTTGTTGGGCAGGTGGCAAACTATGTGCCAGAAGAAAAGCATTGTGGGTTACAGAAGTTGAGGGGTGTACTGGTGGCTGCCAGGCGAGCACCACCTGGAGGCTCCCGCCGTCTCCAAAGATCAAGTGGAGGGTCATTGTCTTTGGTGGCACTGCTGCCACCACATACCCCCTGACTTTTTCTTCTCGTGTTTCAATCTCTCACAGGACACGTTAGCCTATGCCACAGCTTTGCTGAATGAGAAAGAGCAGTCTGGAAGCAGTAACGGGTCAGAGGGCAGTCCCGCCAATGAGAACGGAGACAGACATTTACAACAGGTATAGCTGGGCCCACGTCCTCGTGGGAAAGGGCCCCACCTGCTCTGAGTTTTCCAAAAACAATTTCCGTAACCAAGGAGAAAAGGAGACACCAGGCCCCCACCCCCCCACCTCGTGGTCCCTGTCCAGGGCCCACCAGCAGTGTGCTTCTAGAGTGGAACAGTGCTGTCGAGTAAAGTTACCACAGGGCTCTCACCTCGGTGTCTGGTGGGCAGTGCCTTGAAGGTGGGCCTGATAGAGCCTGGATGCAGCAGCATTCCTCCTGGCGGGTACTCTTCATTCTGCCAGGGTGCCACAAATCACCCCCTCCATCTTTGGCTCTCATCAGCCTTTCTGGAAACACAGACCCTTGAAGGGCCATTGAAATACCCACTTGCGGGGGAGTCAAAGAATACCTTTAAGCTTGTTTAAATATTTATTTTTTTACAGTACTGCTCCGTCTAGTGGAAAAAGGAATGAGATATATCCACAGCACACACTGGTGAAGCGGGCATGACCATGATGGCGTGTGCCATGAGGGCGGCCTTCTCTGGAGTTCACCACAGTGCTTGGCACAGAGACCTCATTAAATGAATCTTGTTGATGTCGTGTGTGCCTTTTTTAACCTTTTAGATCCTCCCAACCACCCCATGAGATCCCTGTCACCTTGACTTTCCAGAAGGGACACAGAGGCGCAGCACTGTGACGCGGTTTAACCCAAGGTGCCGCTCAGCAGCTTACCTTCTCCCATGCTTTGTTTGCAGAGAACATAACCGCTGTAGGACAGGAGCTCCTGCAGCTGCCAGACTCCGTCCATGCAAGCGTGGGTGCACACACACATCCTGATCCCCTCCCTGTCAGTACAACACCTCCCACAGCATTTGGACACACTCCGTTCTCCCTCATCCTGTAAAAAAAAACTCATCTTCCCTCTTATCCCCTGCCTTCTTTCCCCTTCTTCACAGCCAGACTTCTCCAAAGAATTGTCCAGACTTGCAGTTTCTTCCCTCTCGCTCTCCGTTCAACCTCTTCCCCGCTGGCTCCCTGCCCTGTGGCTGGCTCCGCAGTCAGGGTGACACGTAGGCTTCTCAGGCCTCATAGTAGTGGAGCACTCAGCAGAATCCGACCCTGATGGCCGCTCCTCCCTTCTAGAAACTCTTTCCCAGGGCTTCCACAGCACCTCACTCTCCCAGCTTTCCTCCAACTACCCCGGCCGTTCTTTCCCCATCTCCACCAACTTGATTCTTAGGGGTGCCACTCAAGACAGCCCAGCTCCGCTCCTCAAAGACAGCTTGCACCCACCATGCCCGATGCCTCCATCCACTCCCACTGGAGCGGGTCTCTGCCCGTGTCCGTCATCAATGGCACCCTGTGCCCCAGACACGCTGCAGTCCATTCACGGTCCTGCCAGGCTGACCATTTAAATCTCTCTGGGGCATCTGTTCCATTGTCTTAAGCACCTTGGTGTCCTGGGGCTTTGGAGAAGCCCCTGCCTCGCTCTTGCTTCCCTCTACTTCATCTGCTTAAACCTTCTATGGCTTTCCATTGCTGTCAGGGTAAAGGCCAGAATCTTCACGGTCTTGCTTGATGGGGTCCCTGGCCACCTCTGCCCCCTTCATTTTCTGACTTCTGGACACCAGTGGCCTTCTTGTAGTTTATCAAATGCCTTTTTTTCCTTCCACCTTGGGCCTCCCCCATTCCCCCACCCCACCCCGCATCTATCTCTCACCCGCCTTTACCTGTCCTTTTGCAGAGAGTCCCTGTTCCTTCCCCACCCCCACCACCAGCTAGATCAGTCCCAGGACACATGGCAGGCATTCAGAACTTTATTAGCGTGTAAACCAAACACCACACAGCTAGTGATGGAGGCAGAATTCAGGAGTGACCCAGAGTCGTCTCCAGCAGCCGCTCCGTCATGACGGTCCCCTCCCCCCTGAGTTCTCACAAGCGCTGCAGCCCTGTTGCCTGGTAGCCCAGTCACCTGAGGCAGGTCACTGGGTGCCTTCGGTGACTATGGGAGAACATGGAAATCAGAGTTTGCATAATCGAGAACTCTCAGGTAAGGTCTTAGAGCTCTGTTTTATTACCCTTCAATAAGTCTTCTGTTAAATGCACTCTTTTACCGAACACAGGTCAGCAGGCATGGAGAAGCTTTTCTCTAACTTTACTGTGCATGAAGTGAACCTCCTTCTCTTTCTCAAAGGGTTCAGAGTCCCCCATGATGATCGGCGAGTTGAGAAGTGACCTTGACGACGTGGATCCCTAAAGGAACGAACACGCCCAGCGTACAGTGAGGAGTCACAGCTCGGTTCCCGGGTGCTCAGCGCTGTTCTAAAATCAGATTCTCACCCTTGAGCCCTTTAGAAGAGCCTGCAGCTTGGACTAGGGAGCCCGGCGTGATCCCAGAGGAGTGTGGGTTTTTAAAGAAGGCACTCTTGGCCCCTGGAGAAGGTTCAGGAGCTGTTTGGCCGTGGGAGAACTCCTGCCCCTGGATCAGCGGCCCTGGGGCCCGGTTCACACGGGGATTCACGTTTCTGTGGAGATTCTAGGAAATAAAGCCGGTGGCAGACTTTTTTGTTAAATGAACATACAAGAATGAATGGGGTAAAGCTGTTGCTTTCTCTATGATGCTACAAAAGAAATTCCTTTCGTTTTTATATTTAAAAAAAAAAAAAAAACAAGCTGCCTTTAGATATGTGGGGGCAAATTTTTAATCTTACAGTAACATTGACTAGGAATATTCAATTTAAAATGATGTAAAGATAGGTGATAAAATTCCTTTTCATTGTAAAATAGTAGTTAAAGAACTCCGTTTACACAGACCTTTGTATTTAATATGTCTCCCTATTTGTATAGAATTTCAGACGGGTCAGGATGAGAGCCCTGGGCGCATAAAGTTGGATCTTGATGAAATGTTACCAGGATCAAAAATTGGGAAATTTATTATGCTCTTTAACATACATTTCTGATATAATTGAGGTTGAAAAGAGCAATAAAAAAAAAAAAAGTCCTCCAGAAATACCAGGTGCATTCTTCGACGTCAGTCACTAAAGAAGTTACAGAATATTTCCCCAAATTTGGAAAACAGCAAAATAAAAAGCACTTTAAATTATAATCTTATTGAGTTTGACTTCATAAAATCATCTTTTTAATGCTTGGAGACATATTGAATAAACTGTAGTCTTAAATCATGTGATCCGCAATCATTTGCTTTTGCTTAAAATATAATTACTAAAACCCTTGATACTGTTTGTATATGAGGTTAAATATTTGAGTTGAGAAACGCTGCTCTGTGAGTTGTAGTAATTTTAATGCGGAGAAGGAACTTGACACTTTGTTTCTTTTCAACATGACTAATGAACACCAAAAGAGACAAGATTTGTTTTCCCAGAAATAACCAGAAAGTAATTGAACAACTGTCCATTTTGTTGGTATTTCCCACGTATAGTCACCATCCACATACTTTAAATTAGATACCAGCTTCCCTTTCTCCAGAGGGGACAGGATATGCCAATGGATTTCATGTATTTTGTATTTTGAGTTTCTACATCCATTTTCCACCCTATTTTGCCTTTAGTTACGTGTTCTGCCTTGTTTCCAACTCCCTGTGATGGAACTAAGGAAGCTTAGGAAGTGCCAGGTTGCCCCTGTCAGTTAGATTTGCCAAGTTCAAGAGGCGTGGCCAGCCCCAAAGTGCCTTTTTGGTGGCTTCCGCTTTGTGTGGACACGCGACAGGACAGACAGCTTTCGCCACTGTGCACTCCAGCCCCAGCCCCTTCTCTGCTGAACGTGAGGTAACTGTGCAGCCAAACCACAGTTTGTATGTGTGTCTACAGCCCCCACAGCCTAGCAATGGCCTTTGTTAAGGACACCATGCAGACGGGGCAGCGTTTAAGAGCAGAACTGCGCCCTCGGAGAATTGGTCAGAAGGAGTTGGCAAATTGTACATGGTTCTGCTGTTCTTGGAATTTCAAATGTGATGTTTTAAAATTGATTTTGAGTTCCTCAGTACTCCCATGTCCTCCTGTTTTCCCTAGCACCCCCCTGCCCAGTCTTCTCTCCACCCCCATCCTCACAGATCGATTGTGTAGGACATGACCTTGAAATGCCAGTGATGATCTGTGTTGGGATATCATCGCTGGCAGCTGCACTCTCAGGAGCCCAAATTCAGGAGTGAAATTGCCACTTCTAGTCCCTTATTTCCTATGGAAACAACGCCTCCCACCACCCCTGGCACCTGCCGTCCTCACTGTAAGGCTCCATCAGGATCACCCGTCACTGCTGTGCATCATACGCTCTGGTTAAGTTTGATTGTGTTGTTGCTGCAATGACCATCACCTCCTCTTTGCCAGGAACCACTTGATTTCCAGCGGCTGCAGACTACAGCTAACCTGCTGATGACTTTTTTTTTAATGTACAACGAAGTGACAATTACGACAGGCTTACCTTGGAAGAGTTGTCATTTTTACTGCCAATTTTTTGGACGAAGATGTTTTTATAAATCTTTCAAAATGGTCTGCACATCGGGTAGGAATTGCACAACTAACTCAATGCTGTGTGTTCTCAAGACGCTCCCTTCGCGAGGCCCACCGCAGGGCGCCGCGTCTGCCCCTCGGAGGCATCTGGGAAGGAAAACAAACGAGCAGCCCAGCGGGTGTCTTGCCCATGACTTCTCCTGGAGTACTCACACGGTCACTGGCAACTAGAAGAAACGGTAGGACCCAGAGCATCGTGTCCTTGGACTTCCCCTGTCTTGCCCCACCCTCCCTGCTAACATTGAGATGTGTGCAGTTACCTTTTGAGCTTGGAACAAGCAGACTGGAATTTTCCTCTGCTACCTCTTATGTACAAAATCTTGTTTATAAAATTTCAAAAGGAAGTAGATAAACTAGGGGAGAATCTTAATCCTAAATTTGGTTCATGAGTGGCAGAGTTCTTAGCTTCTAAGGGTATAAAATAAATTTTTCAAAAATCTAGAGTTGGAGTCCAGCTGACCTTCTTCTCTGCGGTGCAGGGAGGGGCGCCGTGGGCCCGGGGCCTGGTGCGAAATGGCTCTGGGGTAGCTTTTGGAACTTGGCCCTAATGATGGGAGTCAGGCCCCTCTTTAATAACCAGGGGTGTTGGGTTTTCTAAGCCTTTTGTGGTTCTTTCCTTTTGGGTAAGGATGCCGAGCCCAGGCTGCTGGCCTATAGACATCTCCCCATAGCTCTGAGGTCTCCCAAGAGATCCCCGTGTGAATCACGTCCCTGGTCAAGCCAAGCTTCCTGTGGGCTCATAGGTCTCAGTCTTGCTCCTAATGTCCTGGGTGTGTACACATGACTCCGTGTTCGCTGCCCCAAACCTTCCTCTCCTGTGGCCTACACCCATACCTCTCCCACTCGCAGTGACCACCTGCTAACATAGGCAAGACCCAAGTACCTCCCTTCTCTCAATCCTGGAGCGGTCAGGGTATGGCTGTCTCATGAATGGGCACCTGATTCTTGGGGAAGGGAGACCATGTCCAGCACCACATAGCCAGCCGAGGCGCCTGTGGCATAGACATGGTTCTTCTCTGGCATTCAGGCTGTTAGCATCGGGCAGCTCTGGAACTCTCTCCATGATGCTAAAATGTCAGAAAATACAATTTGGGAGGATTTTTGCTTTGCAGGCAGATTCCTTATCATAGGTATGGGCTGCTTTGAAATAGGCCTTGCTTAAGAGAGCTGCACTCGCCAACTCTGAGAGGCTGGAGGTCCCGTGTTGAATGGGTAATTACACGATGCAAACTGGACTGAGACTTCATAATTTCCAGTCATGAGAAGTGATTGTGGATATAGTACTGACTCATTACAGAAGCACTGGGCATTTGTATAACTGTCTTACTCCATAAACGGACTCTGTGCCATGGGGAGAAGAGAATGAAAAAGACAAGGAACCAGAGCTTGGCAGTGGACGTGGAGGGGAGAGCATCGAGAACGCCACAGGGGCACCGGTTACCAAGGGTGGCGGGGGGGCAACCACCTAGGGGCTCGGGGAAGACAGGTTTTTATCCTAAAACAGACCTAAGTGCTCATCCAATACCTGATTTACTCAACTATCCCACAGATTTTTATCAAGTGCCTAGTACAAACAAGGCATCATCCTAGACAGTCAAACTAAGGCCTAAGAGTCATGACCAAGTTGTTTTGTTTTGTTTTGTTTTTAAGATTTTATTTATTTGACAGAGAGAGCTCACAAGTAGGCAGAGAGGAGGAAGCAGGCTCCCTGTTGAGCAAAGAGCCCGACGCGGGGCTCGATCCCAGGATCCTGGGATCATGACCTGAGCCGAAGGCAGAGGCCTTAACCCACTGAGCCACCCAGGCACCCCCCCCAAGTTGTTTTTATTTTTAAAAAGCCACCGTATAGTTACAAAAGCAAAACAGAAGTCTAGAAAAGCTTCTTGCTATTAAAAAGGCAGTAGAGAGAGCGGTTTGCGAACAGATCAAATAGATAAATGCTTGGTTTTGTTTGCTTGGGTGGGGGTATGGGGAGCTCAAGGAGGGAGGGAGAGTTGCCCCTCCCCCTCCAGCTCTCAGAGCCCCCCAGCACCCCCCATCATGGAGAACTGCCAGCACCATTCACCCAGTGCCCCGTCCTGGCTCACAGTGCTGCCTCAGGCCTGTGTGCCCCTTCTGGGCCCCAGAAGTTTACCTATAAAGATGGGGGTTCCCCCTCGCATGCTGTAACAAGAGGCTTGGTTTTACAGGCAAATCTGGATTATGAATGGGCCCCACCTCTCTTCCTGGCCCTGCGGGCTTGGCAGGTCTCCCGTTCAGGTTGCCAGTAGCTTCCTCCCCAAGGCATGGATGGTGGTGTGTCCTGTGCAGTGTAGGTGCAAGGGCTGGGTGAGAAGGGGTGCAGGCTCCACAGCCCCCACTGCAAGCCACAAAGCTGGCCCTGGGGGCTGCTTCCTGCCGGCCACACCAGGCGCACAGCCAGGCCTGCACCTGAGCACGAAGAGGGCTGCTGGAAGAAGCACAGGTCAGCCCCTCAAGCGCCTGGGATGGTCTCCCACCTCCAGCTGGATCTCTTGCTGTCGCCAGTGGCTCAGGAGTGGGTATGAGAGCTCAGAATTTCGTCAACAAAAGCTATCTTCTCTGCGAGCCCTAACAGCAAGGCTGGGAGAGCCCAAGAGTCCACCACACTGATGGAGATCCTTCCACAGGAGCGGGGACTCGAACCCAGGTCTCCTGGCCGCCGCCCAGGGGTTCATTCTGGCCTCAATGTCCTCATCTATCCAATGGGTAGAATAGACCCTGCCTTTGTCCCAGGGCTACTCTGAAACCCTGTGGGAATGTGGGTGGAGAAGCACCTTGGCCATCTGGAACCACCGGCCAGACCTGGGCAAGCATATCGCTCCTGTCAGTGCCTAGCAGCTGGCACCCCCACAGTATGGAAAACTTCCTCCTTGATCAGGGGGCAGGAGGTGATGACCCATCTGCCCATTTCACACTCACTTCCCCTTCCAGCCCTTAAGTGTCCACCCGCAGGAGGATGACTGCCTCCTTCAGGGAGCCCTCGGGATCATTCTGCCCAGAAGCTGAGCACAGCTTGCCCCATGCATGTAAGTGGGGGAATGTCGGATGCCTCCCATTCAGCACAGGTTTGGGGACAGGGTGACCCAGGCTGAGTGGTCACGTTCTCCCAGGGAAAGAGCCCACAACTCCTCCACCCCAGAGGCCAAAGTAAACCTGTCTACACCAGGTCAGATACCCCATTCCCTGAGCACACACCCCCACCCTGACCCTGGACTCAGAAACCTGCAGGGCTCCCAGCTCACTCAGGCAAAATCCAAAGTCCCGACTGTGGCCCTCAGGCCCCACCTTACCTGGTCCTGTGCCCTCTCTAGTCCTCCAGCTTCAGTGGGTTCCCCCTCCCACGGGCCTCCTGTCTGCTCCTGGTGCCCTCCAGTCACGCTTCCACCACGTCAGGTTCTTTACCCCGGCTGTTCCCGCTGCCCCAACACTGTTCCTTCCCTGTGATGCCCTCCACCTTCTCAGTGAGGCCTCTCCTGAGCCCTCCACCCAACATTCCCTTCCCTGCTTTATTTTTCTCCACTGTATCTTTTAAGTACTCCGTATGACGTTTTTGTTTACTGTTCTTCTCCCCCACGAAAATGGACACTCCAGGAAAGAAGTCGGGGTAGCGCCAGGGACAATGCTGGTACCCCACAGCCCTCACTCAATGCGTGCCCAGCCGGTGGACCTGAGACAGTCCTTGCCCTCCAGAAATGCGTCATCCAGACCATACCCTGTGATTCTAAAAACCTTTTCTGAGCGCACTTAAGAGCAGACCGCCCGGGGCTTCCTTTTAAAAGGCTCCCTGTGGCTTTTTAAAGAAGAGGAGGGAGCTGCCATTGGAGTTGCGTCTGCACTGAGGTTTCTTGGGGGCACTCCTGCCCTCTCTCAGCTCGCCCTCCCTGGCCTTGCTGGCCACATTGGCTGCTCCTCCACCCCCAGCCCACAGCTCCCTTGTCCCCACCCCTGGGTCCCAGCAGGTCCTCTCTGGCCCTAAAATGCAGTGGGGCTCTGGGCCCTGAGTAAACCCCAGCAGCTCCATTCCACAGATTCAGCAAGGAAAGCACAAGTCCTGCCTCGTTCTCTGTGATAGCTACGCACGCTAGATAGCAAACCTCACTCATCTGGACAAAGGCAAAAACTGGCCCAGCCACACCCAAACACACACACACACACACACACACTGCCCCCACAGATGCAAAAGCTCCAGGTAGCTTCCTCCCCATAAACCTCTGCCCAGATATTTGAGAGCCACCCAGAAAAGCTGCAGGGGGTAGACCCACGCCAGCCCTTGGGACACTGGGCACCCATCCTGCAGGCTCCTCCTGCCCCCACAGGCCCCGCTCGTCACCTTCTCCACGGGCCCCAGGATTCTGTGCCTCCTGGCTGTGCCCCGCATGGGGCGGCAAGAATCGTGGACGCCGGCCTCCTCGAGGCCCACACGCTGGTGGGGCTGCCTGGGGGGCCAAGGTCCTCTGCCTCCCCGTGGGAGCCTGGGGCAGAGGAGAGCAGCTTAGACCCTTGGAGGCTGGGGGACCCTTTGTCCTTGCCACCCTCAGACTCCATCACTTTAGGAGCTGAGGCCAGAGCTGGAAAATCCAGAAACAAGTCAATGTATGAGCTACACTGACCTGAGAGACACAGCTCCTGGGGTCTCAGAGCTGCCACTGGCCTGCTGTGTGACCATGGGAAAGCCATTCAACCTCTCTGAGCTTTAGTTTCTGAGGGCAAGCACTGCCTCCTCTCCATCCCAAGATGGACCAAGACAAGGAGCTCCCCCAGGCTCCCACCCAAGCAGAAGTTCAGGGGGAGGCTTGATGCCTCTCCGGGGTACCTGGGGCTTCCCCTCATGGGCCTGGGAGTCAGACATACCCCCAGCTACAAGACCTTGGAAGGTGGTATTCTGCTATGCCAAGCCTCATTTTGCCCATCTGTAGAATGGAAAGAGTGACCACGCCTTCTCACAGGATGGCCCTGAGGATGAAATAAGGACTCGACAAAAGTGCAGCCCTGCCCGGTGCCCCATGGGGGGCAGGGCATGTTGGGGTCACTCACTAGAAGCCCCCGTATCCTCACCGCAGGGCCCTGGGGAAGTCATTCAGCATGTGTAGGGCCCAGTTCCCTTAACTCTCCGAGTGTGTTTCATAGGGAGCAAAGTTCTGTGGCTGGCAGGATTTTAACCTGGCACATGCCCCTGAGCTTATCTGCTCGGTGTTCCCGAGGCAGAGAGTGACCAGCACACCACAGACTTTCCACCAAGCCTGGACACCAACGAGGAGCATGGCCAGTGGCCCATGGGACCTGTTCCCGCCTCTCCTCTGGACAAGGGCCCCCATCACCTGACCGGGCTCCTCTTTCCACTGCAATTCCATCCTGCACACTCCACCAGCCCACTCTTCCTGGAGCCGGCTCCTAGCTCAACACTGCCCCTTGTCACACACCTCCTAAACTTCAGTGGCTCCCCAGCATCTACGTGCTTGAGAGTCAATTGAGCCCACCATGTGCCATCTCCCCAGCTTCTCCCCAGGATACCCAATGCTCCACCCAAGCAGGACAGCTCAGCCTCCTCCCAACTGGAGGGGCCCTATCCCTGGATCCCCTACGAGGATCCCCCGCACCCCCATGACTTCCTGCTACCTGCCCCGGGGCATGTTTTCCACACAATGGAGCCCGCTCATACTTACCCGTATCAGAGCGTGGACTTCAGAGCAAAGAATGATAATAATGGTAGCTAGCGTTGATACAGTCCTCACTAAGTGCTTAGCACCCATCATCCCCATTTCACGGGTGAGGAACCTGAGGTACAGAGAGGTGAGGTAACTTGCTGTTGCCCGGCAGAGCCCAGGTGAACCCAAGGTCAGCTCCACTTTCAGCTCCTGCCCCAAGTCCCTCCCTGAACGGCCTCTCATGTTGTGTGTGGGGAGCTTCCCATCTCATGGCAGCCCACAAGGCAGGTCCTCCTGGGAGGAGGGCAGAGGCTGAGAGCTGAAGCCACATGCCCAGAGCCATGGGATGAAGCGGGAGACCTGGCCTTCACACCGGGCAGTCAGGCCCTGGCATTGGGCCAGCCCGGTGGAGGCAGTGGAGCCAGGAGCCCGGGATGCCTCCTAGCCCTGAGGACATGGCCTCCCAGGTAGCACTGGGCATGGGTCTCCATTCCAGCCCCAACTGGGAGCAAGGGGAGGCAGGGAGGAGGCGAAGCCTGCGATGGTGTTGACCCAGGGGAGAGGAGAAGGAGGGCCCAAGGTCATGGGGTTGGGGGATTCAGGAGGGAGAGGGACCAGGGCACAGGGGTGTGGCTATGTGGTAGTGGAGGGTAGCACTGAGAACAGTGCTGTTCATAGACTAGGATGGTGGAAGTTCTAGCGTCTCCTCACCCCAGGCTCCTGTGTTGGAGTGTCTGACGACATCCTTCAAAGCCAGGCTGTTCAGCCTCCAGGAGAACACCACACGAAGCCCACAGTGTTCGTGCCTGCCCACCTTCCCCTCCATTCTGGGGGGTGGTGGCGTCCACACCTGCCTCGGGATCTGAGGCTAGAGAGTGAGGCAGGTGTCTTCCCAGAAGGCCACCGGCAGGGGCCCAGGCCATGCCAGCCACTGGCTGGCTATGCTGAGAGGCCAGACAGACCCGCCCACCGAGGGCAGCAATACCATCCCCTTCCTGTGGGCCAGGCCAGCTGGCTTTCCCAAAGAAACTCCAGCTTGAGAGGCGGCTAACCGCTTGCACAACAACTCGTCTCTGGGTGCTTCAGGCTTCCCGTGGGCTCCTTAACCTGCCAACGCCTCTGTGAATTCCTGCACTTAGTGTCTGCCTAAATACGTCACCTTCTCGCTTAGTTCTTAAGTGACTGTTCCTATTTTTATCTCCAGCCTCCAGACAGAGGCTGAGGGGCTTGAAAACAGACCAGTACAATGGCCTTTCTTATCCCAGCAACATCCTTCTCAAAGTCCTTCTAGAAGGTAAAAGGTTCAGGGAGCAAGGAAGGGGGCTTAGAGCTGAGTACTGGGGCGGGTAGCCAGACTGAAGAAAGGAGAGCTAAGAGAAGGCACAGGCAACCCTAAGGGCCACGCCCCTCCGCCCACCCTGGCACACTCAGGCACCCAGGCGTAGGGGCTGGGGCAGAAGCCACCACCCAGGTATCCATTAGCGGTAGAACTTCCCCTCTGCTCCAGGAGCTGCAGTGTGGAGCAAAGAGGATGTCACCAGGAGGTCACTGCAGACAGCTCTCTGCCCTGGCTCCCATAGGAGGTCACAGAACTCCTTTCCTTTCACAACCCCTACGGAGGGACTGTCACCTCCCCTTTAAAGAGAAGGAAATAGAAGCCCAGAGGCTGCGAAGCACCACACAGCCTGTGAGGGATGGAGCCGGGATTCAACCCCATTTCTGACTCCAACGCCCCAAGGCCTGGGAAGATCGTAATGGAGAGAACCAGCCGGCCCCGAGCAGGGAGCTCCCATAGCCCTGGGGCCAGGTGCTGGCACTGGCCTTCGGGAAACTCGCCAGGCCCACCCTGGGCGACCGCGGCGTGCGCTGCGGGCGTGGGGCTCAGCTTCCTGGTTCCCGCTACCTGGCCCGCCCTGCCACCCATGAGCACCCGCAGCCCTTCCAAAGTGGCCGGGCCAAGGACCCCCTACGGGCTTCAGAACAACTCCGCCCCTTCCCCTTTAGTTTTTGTTTTTTCCTTCGGCTGAAAAAGATAGAAAACTAGAATGAGTTCTGTGGCATGAAGAAATCGCCCCCCCCACCCCCGCCCCTGGGAGCCGCCGTCTCTCCCTCTCCTCCCCGAGCACAGCAGTGCGTCTCTCTCCAAGCCCCCAACCCCACTCGCACCGCCCACCGCCGCGACCCGGAGTTCCCGAGCCGGGTCAGAACGCAAGCGACAGCACGGCGACCTCCTCCGTGAGCGGTGAGGTTTTCAGCGCTCTCCGGCAGGCTGCTCTTTCACCCGCCGGAGCCACGGTGCTGCGGCACGGCTGAGACCCGACCCCGGCCGCGCTCGGCTCGCCCCAACTCGCGCCTCCATCCCCCACCGCCGCGCACCTGCGGGCCGCAGAGTGCACGGCGCGCGGGCCAAGAGCCGCGGTCTGGGTTCCCCCCCGCCCCTGGCCTGCGGTCCCCCAGGATCCGCGCCCGGGGACGGCGAGCAGAAGGCGCACGGAAACTTTAGCTCCAGCCCCTCTCTTAGGCAGAGAAACTGAGGCCAGAGAGAGGATGGCAATCGCACGGGTCCCCGCTGGGGGTTCGCGCCCGCCTCCCACTCGGGCACGCGCACCTAGGCGCGGCAGGTGGAAGGAGGCTGTGGCCCCGCGCTGGGCAGCGTGGCTGGGTGCTCCAGCAACCGTGGAGGAGGTGCTCGTCCTGCGCGCACGCGCCCGCGGGGCCCGGAGCCACAGCAGCAGCAGCCGCAGCTGCCGGCGCCCATCGCGGGGAGAGGAGAGGTTTGCGCCCAGGCGGGGACACTCGGGTTGGCGCGCGGTCCAGCCCGCCCTGTGCCTTGCGGTGTAGAGCACCGCAAGTCCGTGAGCGGGACTCGGGTCTCGCGTGGGGGCTGCGCGACGCGGCAACGCATCCCCTGCCCGGGTGTCTCGCTGCCAGCCTCTCTGCTCCGCTCCTGGCTGGGGCCCGGAGCAGAGCCGAACCGAGCGCAACTCCGCGGCCTGGAGGAGACTCTGGGATTGGGTGCGGGATGCCGGGCGAGAGACCCAGCCACCAGAGCCCCATGGGACGATCCTGCTTGATTAAACATTAACGGACACCCCACGACCCCCCACGCCCCGCCCCACGTCTGGAGGATCAGGTTTCTGCCTCGTTCTCCCCACACAGCGTCAGATTTCGCTCAGAGGAGGGAGCGCCTGGGTGGGTCAGTCGTTAAGTGTCTGTTTTCAGCTCAGGTCATGAGCCCAGGGTCCTGGGATCGAGCCCCACGTCGAGCCCCCACGTCGAGCTCCCTGCTCCGCGGGAAGCCTGCTTTCTCCCTCTTCCACTCCCCCTGCTTGTGTCCCTTCTCTCCCTGTGTCTCTCTCTGTCAAATAAATACATAAAGTCTTTTAAAAAAGAAAAAAAGATTATGCTCAGAGGAAGTAAACAACACCCCCAAATCCTAACTGGCCTGGAAGGCAGCCTGAGCCCTCCGGAGCCCCCACCTTGAGCCCTGCCAGCGATGCAGTGGGACACTGAGTCCAGTGGAGACCACCTAGTCAGTATTTCTGGGTGTGCCTTATCACTAGCCAGCCACACTGCTTGCTTCCTCCCCAAACGACATTAAACCATCCCATCCTGGCCCTCCACTGGGGACTCCTCCCTGCCTTCCCCCATCCATTCTGTCCGTGGCGCCTCAGTCTGGCATCCTGGAATCTCAGCTCCTACACTGCTCTGGCCTCTGTGTCTTATGCACCCCTGCATGCACATGGACCCTTCAAAGGATGTGTTGTACAAAGACTCTGTGTTTTCATCTGCAGGTACTTTCAAGAATTCTGCTGTAGGCGTAAGCCCAGTATTCCAAATGGTTCCACTTGCAGATTTCTCTTAGACACCATGTCTAAGAACGCAATTGAACAGGCATCTAGCAAATACCGAAGGAGGAAGAAGGACCTGCCTGCAGGTCAAGAACAGCTCTGGGCCTCACACCTTATGTGCAGCATCCCTCTGGGGGCTCGTCAGGGAAGAAACAAAGGAGACTTCATGATCCCACTATGCAGCCAAGCAGCGGCTTCCCAGTGAAATGACTTGCTCTGAGCCTGGGTCTCTGAGTTTGCTGCCAAACACCTCACTCTGGAGGGCGGATTGAACAAACACTCTGCAGCCAGGGGCGTGATGCCGATCTCTGCGGGGTCAGAGCCTTGTCCACTCTGTTCTCTCGTGGAATATCCCACCATCCGTGGCACAAAGTGGGAGCTCCCCTCTCAGCAGGCTGCCTGCCCCCTGCAAAGGGAATTGTATTTGAATTGTGCTTCTGGCCACTTCCTGGTCAGGACCTCCTCCTGTAGGGAGAATAGCCCTTGGGAGGTGGGAGCAAGCTTGCCCCGATGCGCCTTGGAGCACCAGGCTTCTCGCCTACCAGGCGTTCTTAAAGTGAACCCAGAGGATGGTCAAAGCGTGTGCACACAGGGATACGAAGTCTCCAGGCTGACAAAGGGGGGTACTGTCAAGTTGTTCAGGGAGGGTGTTTGGATGGAGGTGGGGGAGCAAGGAAGCCCCGCAGGCACCTGGGGCTTTGCGACAGGTGGAACCAGAGGGGTGGCCACTTCTCATCCCACACCCTGCACTGCGCTCCATGAGGGGCCAGCCCAGCTGGGCCTCCTGTCATTCCACAGGGTTTTGGTTCCACACAAGTTGCCTGAAGCAGCTGTGTCGTCTCATCTCGCCATGGCCAGCTGCTAACCAGCCTGCCCTCAACTGAGTTTCGGGAATCAGGATCAGACAGAAGCCCCATGTGGGTCCTCCCTTCCACCCTGAGTGCTCTCTGAGGCAACACCCATCCTTTCCTCTTCCTTCCTTCCTCTTTCAGGGGAAAGGGGACCGTCCCTTTATTTATTTATTTTTTAAGAGTTTATTTGTTTATTTGACAGACAGAGATCACAAGTAGGCAGAGAGGTAGTGGGGGGTGGCTGGAGGGGGAGGCAAGCTCCCTGCTGAGCAGAGAGCCCAATGCAGGGCTCCATCCCAGGACCCTGGGACCATGACCTGAGCTGAAGGCAGAGGCTTTATTTAACCCACTGAGCCACCCAGGTGCCCGGGGACCATCCCTTTAGCATTCTTAAATCTGCCACTCTAACAATGCCTTCCCCACTTTTGGGGTCTCTTGACTTCTGCCCACAGCCTGAAGGAGCAGACAGAACTCACTGTTTACACTCTCCATCCCCTCCAACTTCAGAAACTTGGAGTCTGCTAGTGTGTGAGTGGCAAGTTAGGCAGTTTAACAGCACCAACATTTTGAACCTGCATACTTTTGGGGAGTGGGGAGAGGGAGCATCCTTTCTGTGTATATGTTCAACTTAAACTTTGCTGGCCTGAAAATGTTATTTTAACTGTGAATAGTTTAAAGGATATACAGTGAAAAGTTAATCTCTCTCCCAGTCCTGATCCCCCACCCCACCTTCCCAGGGTTAATCACTGTTACCCATCATAGTAGGTCACAGAGTGTCCCCTCCCGCAAAGATATGTCCAGTCCTAACCCCTGGTACGTGTGACTGTGACCTGATTTGGAAATAAGGTCTCTGCAAGATAATGAAGCTAAAGATCTCGTGGCGAGAGCAACCCGGGTGCAGGATGCGCCCTAAATCCAACGACTGGTGTCATGAGAGAAAGGAGAGGGACATTTGAGACACAGAGGAGCACAGGGAAGGAGGCCATGTGCAGAGGGAGGCAGAGCTGGGAAGAACGCTGCCATTTACCCAGCAAGTCGGGAGCCACCAGAAGCAAGAGCGGGGGTGGGGGGCCTCCCCTAGAGGCTGCAGAGGGAGCCTGACCTGGCCCACACCCGAGTTTGGACTCCTGGCCTCTCAAACAATACATATTGGTCATTCTAAGCCCCCGTATTTATGTTACAGAGGGCTTAGAAGACTAACACCCCCATTTATTATCTCTTCAGGGATATTCCATTTTTATAAAAAAAATTTAAAATGGATTCTCAAACATGTATTTCCTGATTTATTTTTAACTTTTTAAAAATATTGGTGGGGTGGGGAGGGGCATCTTAAGTTTTTTAGATCCCAGGAGCTCCAGCATCTTACTCCAGCCCTAACCTTGGGGTTAAGGTCTCCCAGGGGCACCTCTACCTGCTTCATTGTTTTCTCAGTTGCAGATTATTCTTCTCCAATCTCTTACGGAGGGTATGTAGGTTTTCTGTCGTTTGCTATTACAAACAAAGCTGCAGTGCCTTTCCTCACCCGTGCCTCTTGGCAGGATAGGCTCGGTTTTGCCTTGGGCGTGCTCAACCCGCAAATCCCAGGACTTTCACACTGATAAAGGCTTCTTTCTCTCTCACTGCGCCTGTCTGCCGCAGGCTTCGCCCCCACGTCGCTGGCACACCCCAGAACCAGACCAAGGACCAGGCATCATGGAGAGTGTTGCCAGAACCTGAGGCAGAAGGAAAGGCATAGTGGCACATTGGGCATGGCTCCCACTCGGAAGGGACCCCCACTCGCCCCTTCCACTCACTTTCATCCTCCCAAGCAAGTCGTGCGGTCACACCTTGGTTCTGGGGTGGGGACGGGCCAGCATGCCAGTGCCCAGAAAGAGGAAATCGGGAATACACATGAGTTCTGCTCGCAGCTGCCCCTCCCAGCCGCACGCACACCAACACAGTGGTCAAACATTCTGATCTGTCAGGGACTTAAAAACTCTCCACACATGTTAGTCTTCGAACCGTGTCCTCGTGCCTTTTGTTCATCTTTTCCATTTGGCTTTTCCATTTGGTCTTTCGTTTAATGATTTATAACCACTTTTCATATGGAGTAGCAAGATTCGCCTGTCATCTGTCAGACATGTTGCAGATCTGTTTCTCCCACTTGTTGATCGACTTTAGACTTTATGGTATTTTATTCCATAGAATACGCTGTCGCCACCGTTGCAGCCGTTCACCGAAAGCTCAAGATGCCAAGTCAGCAGGAGGATGTGTGATTTGAGAGCAGGGAGGCACTGGCTGGGAGTCCCCAGCGTACGGACGATGTTCAAAGCCACCGACTGGCAGATGTCACCAAGGCAGAACTTCCAGGAAGAGAAAGGGGCCAGCTGGGTCAAAAGCAGTCCACAGGTCCTGCAGGTGAAGACCAGAAAATTGATTCAGCAGATCCAATTACGGCATCCGGTGATTAGATCTAGCAATGCAGAGATTTAGGAACACAGAATGGCCTGATGAAGAGGGTTCTAGAAGGAATGCAAGAAAAGGAACTAAGATGGCCAGCAAGGATAATTAGCTTTTTAAAGGAACTGTCCTATAAGGGGAGCAGGAAAATGGCCTACGACTGAAGGGAGTAGGAGGCCAAGAAAGGTTTTTTTTTCCTCCATGGAAGCTACTAGAACATGCTCATGATACATATGAGGGACAAGCTGGCAATGCAGGCACAGGATCTTTTCAGCGGGAGGTGAGAAGGGGTGTTTTCTGGTGCACAAGCAGAGGGTTTGTCCTTAAGGCAGGGCCCAGACACTATTCTCATAACAGATGAGCGGGTTGAGGTGGGGGGCACGGTTGCAGGTAGCCGGGTCAATATGAGGCAGAAGCTGGAGGTTCTTCTTGCATCTGGATTTTCACTGAAGAAGGGAGTGAGGCATCCACTGAAAAGAAGGCTGGGGGAGGAGGTTTGAGGGGGAAGAAGGCATGGTGTAGTCATTGTGGGGCAAGCCATCATCTCCCAGGGGTTAGGGGCATGCACCCCGGGGCCGGTCCCTCAATCTCTCTGTGCTTCTGTTTCCTCAGCTGTAAAAAAAATATACATAAAATAAAATAAGTGGAGACTACTGAAGGGCTAGAAAATGTAGGTTTGTGGAACAACCTCAGAGACACCCCCCACCCAACCGGAGGTCTGGTGTTGGTAATGAAGTGAAGCCACAAAGCATGCCTGTGTCCTTCTTGCTGTGTTTGGCCACCTAGGAGCGGGAGCAGAGCTGGCGGGCAGCTGGGTGTAAGCAGGGCAGGGTTTTTGCCCACTGAGTACAACACAGAGCAGGGCGAGGGTGTGGAGCAGGGGAGCAAGGGCGGATATAAGGTTAGCCTGGGAAGTTTCAGCCAGGGAGACAGGTGAGGAGGTGGGAGGGGGCCAGAGGGGACAAGTGGGCAGCATCAGCAGATGGTCGGTGTGGGAGGTGTCAACAAAGTGGGAGTTGGGAGTGAGCTAGAAAAAGGGGAAGCGGTGACCAGGAAGTGGGGTGTCTGTGGGGCGCCTGGTGGCTCAGTTGGTTAAGTCTCTGTCTTCAGCTCAGGTTATGATCCCAGGGTCCTGAGATCGAGTCCCTCTGCTGCTCCCGCTGTGTTCTTTCTCTCTCTCTCTCAAATAAAATAAATAAAATCCTTAAAAAAAAAAAAAAGTGGGGCGTCCAACACTGAGGTTCTGGAGGAGACGCAACTGCGGGTAGAAACAAAGTTCTTGACCTTGCACAACAGACAGCGTGTGGCAAGGTCTTGCAGGGGAGGAGCTGGAAGTCCAGAACCCCCAGAGGGTTACATGTGTGCCTGCTGGAATTGTCCCGGCAGGAGAGGGTGACCATGAGCTAAGCCTTCAGTACACAGGGCTGTCGTCTGGTGACAGGAGCTTCAGGGCTGACATTTATGGAGAACAGAAGGGCCTCACGCTGGAAGAGGCTGTGAAGAGGAAGGAGGGTCCCACCCGACTTCAGGCTGTAGGAGAGGAAAGGGAGGGAGTAGTGGCCTTGGGGGCAAAGGGGACTCTAAGTAAAGCAAGAAGGGGAAGGAACGTTCGGACAGGCATTCGAGGGCAAGGAGGTTGCTGTTAAAGGACAGGATTTTGAGGGCAGGCACAGGGATGGGTTTCAGGATGGCAGGAAGGAAGGCATTAGGGAGGGAAGGAATGGGCTCAGGGAACAAGGCCCCTCAGGAGCAGTGGCTGTGCCCAGCTGGGCCAGCAGGGGGCGCCCAGTGCATGGCATGAAGAACCAAGGCCTATGGCCCAGGCCAGGCCAGAGGATTACTGCTGGTGGCTGGCTTCAGCTCCTGAGACAAGCCTTTGGTGAGCCCCCGTCTTTGGCAAGCCCACAGGGAGGCAGGTAAGAGCACAGCCCTTACTGATGAAAAGCAGGAGGAGACAGTCACACCAGGAAGAAGCAGGCGAGGTGCCATGGAAGCTCCGTAGATGGACACTGGATCCAGGCATGCTTCCTGGAGGAGCCAATTCTGGGTTTGCGGTCCAGCTGTAATGAGGTGTCAGGGAGCAGGGCATGGCCCAGCTGGGGACACTGGGACAGGAGGCTGGTTTTCAGCGTCTCTTGAGGACCCCTTCCTGTGGGGGAGGAAGCCGGTGGAGGGGCTGTCCTGGGAGGTTCTGAACAGAAGAGGTTCCTGACCAGAGTGCCAGCCTCAGTGCTGCTTTCACCCATTCCCAAAGCCCCTGCTCAGGAGCCACACCAGACCCATCATACTCCAGGAGCCTCCACACATTCCTCTCTTCCCAGGGGTGTCCCTTAGCTGCCAGGTCATGGGGAACACGGAGGCCAGGGACACACACCTCACCCACAGCCTCTCTGCACACCAGCTCTCTCCATGTGGGCTTAAAGGGAGGAGATGTCCGGCGGGTCGAGGGGCCCCCGGCTTTCCCCCAGCCTCCCCCAGGAACCATTCTCTGGCATTCTCTGTCTCCACCTCGTGCACACCAAGGCTTGATGTCCCCGCTTCCCGCCGGCCTCCGCGCACACTCAGATCTCTTCCATGGGAGAAATAAACACAGACAGAACAGGACGAAGGCCCCGATCTCACCACACATGTCCCAGGCACTGAGCTAGAAGTGGGGTCACACCAGCACACCAGAGGGACAAACTTCTGCCCTTATGTACCCCTCACTCTTGCAGAAGGTAATAAACAAAGAGGTCAAGTGTGCAGTTTTAGACGTGGTGATAAGAGCTAAGGAGAAAAGTGGGAAGGGAAGGGGAACTGTATCTGCAGGGAAGGGGTGGGAGAGCTGCACCTACAGATGGGGGAGGGTCCAAGAGGGCGCAGCCCCTGCCACTGACCCCAGGGCTCCCGCCACACCTCTGCCCCATCCTCACCCCTGCACACAGCTCTGTCCTCGTTCCCCAGCCCGGCTGTGTCTCCTCAAGAGGGTCCCAGGGACCACCTGTATCAGAGCTGTGGGGTGGGGTCAAGGAACCAGGCTGTGGGAAGTGCAGATTCCTCTGACTGACCCCGAATCTCCAAGGCCTGGGCCAGGAATCTGCATTTCATAAGCCCCTGAGGCCTTCCAAAGTGTGGGAACTGCAGATTTGCTCCCTGAAAATGTAGCAGGGCTTGTGGTCGTCCAGGCTGCTCAATGCCATCCCGTAGCCACCAGGCCGCCCGTACCTCTGCACATGCTGTTCCCCTCTGGAGTGCCCTTCCCAGCCGCTAAGTAGAGATGAGTGAAGGGCTAGAGGGCGTGGGTTTCTTCACTGATAACTCTTAACATTTCTTTCGAGAACTGCCTCAGAGTTGCCTCCTCCATGTAGTACTTCCAGAACAGACAGGCCTGGGATGCAGATGGAACAAGGAACAAGGATGGATCCCAGGCTGGGATCCAGAACTTGTGGATCCCAGGCTGGGATCCAGAACTTGGTTCTAATCCCAGCTCTACCATTAAACCCGTGTTATGACTGTGAGCGAGTCACTGCACCTCTCCAAGCCTCAGTGTTCTCATTAGGAAAATGGTGACAGTAATTCTATTCTGTCCAAGGAGATGTGAGGCCAAATGAGATGACAGTTCTGCAAATGCTTTATGTCCTCAAAGCACAAGCAAAAAGGAGGGGTTCATCACAGAGGACTCACATGGAGGGAGGGGGGTGAATGGTTGGCAGGCAGCCCCAGCCCTCCGTACAAATACCTACTGTATTATCAGTTTACACCCAAAAGATCCCAAATGCCTGCACCCAGTCTGCATCAAGTGCCCTGAGGTCTAGGGTACAAGGAAAGAATCCCCAGCAGCCCCAGGGGCCCAGGCAGGTTGGGATGGGGACTGGGAAGAATGTGCTATGGGCAGCTCCCAACCACTGGCCCTCACCCCCCAGGCCAAAATATTTCCATCACCTCCTGGTCAGGGCGTTAATGATGCGGGAAGGGCAGCCATCTGGGCCTGGGTGGTCAGAAGCCCTGAAGTTCACACAGCAGGAACCACCTTGACCATCCCCACCCTCACCAGGCCGTGCATTGCAGGGGTGAGGAAGCAGGCTGGGGAAGATCCCACAGGGAATAAGGGATGGGATGGTCTTCAGGCAGAAAGATCAACGGTGGGAAGAGGAGGGTGGGGTGGGCCGGCATCCTGGTGTGTTGATTGAGAAAATGGAGGCCCAGGTAGGTGGTCTGAGCATTATCCCCAAGAAGGTGAAGGAAGCGGAGAGGAGGAGGAGGCAGGAAGGGAGAGAGAGAGGAGAATGGGAGTTACTGGGGACATGAGACGTTCTAGACTGTTGTACCCCATTCTAAAGGAGAAAAGTGGACAGCGTCAAAGCTAACATCCAGAGTCACCCAGGAGCCCACACGGGCACAAGCCACCCTGACATTCCAGCCTCCCCCACCACCACCCCAGAAAGAAAACCCCTGCTGTCCTTAAGTGACCCCTCCCTCCCACAAAGTGCATCTCTGCGCCCTGCTCTCCTCCCTCCGTCTTTGGCGGCACTACCTCCCCCCCGGGGCTGAAGATGGCACGAGGGGACATGCGTGCAAGGATGAGAACAGCCCCATTTGTCAGGACAGCCCATGTCTCCACGCAGCACAGCGGTGACCTGGGGGACCGTTGCCAAGTAGAGAAACAACAGAGGTCCCTTGGTGAATGTTTCCTTTTCATTCTCTGCTGGCATGTTCTTCGTCTTTCTTCTGCTTCTCCCAAGGGTCACTTCCACAGAGATCATCTGGGTGTGTTTCGGGAAGGCAGCAGTGCCACTCGGTGTGCATCTGTGTTTATAGCCAACACAGGTGCTGCCTGTCAGCCCCAGCTGCAGGCCACACAGCTGCCCTTTCTTCCTGGGGCTGTGGCCACAGACCCCAGCTCCGCCCTTCCTACCACTCACCCCGTACTCTGCCCGGCCCCGGCTAAGAACCTGCTGGGCAGACCCACCAGGGGAGAAGGTCTGGGGGCCAAATCACAGAGTGAGGAGGGACGTGTCCTGTGGGAGGCAGGGGACATGCCTAGGTGGGGAACACGGGGTCTGGCCTCAAAGCCCGGAGGGAGAGGTGGGGCCTTCAGGGGTGCTGGAAGGACTGTCTGGGGGTGGGGGAGGGCAGGAGGGTGAGTTCCAGCCCCTCACAGACACACTGGGGACCTTGCTTGCTTTTCTTCTCCTTATAGAGCCTCAGGTTTTCATGTTTCCCCTGGACCATGTTGTCTGCCGTGCCTCCCTCATAAGGTTGGAAGAACACAGTGCTTCAGGTGGGACCTTTGTAGGTCAAGTTCAGGGCCCTCACTCTGTGCTGGAATCTGTTTTCCAGCATGCCCACAGGCGGTCATTGGCTTCCCTCAAATTCTCTGATCAGAAGGGAGTGACCTACTTCCTGGAAGCCCAGTATTTTTTTTTTTTTTAAATAGAACTAGTATCGTTGTTTGCTTTCTGAATGTAAAGATGTTACTTCCTGATCATTATTTACATGTTCAGTATAAATATTTTGTAAAGAAGAATCCCGTCACCCACAGATAATCTCTTTAATTTTTTTCTATTCATGGCTACACATAGATATACATGGGATTGTATTCTATATCTTTTGGGAGTGACTTCAACTGCAAATACAGTGGCTTGAACAAGTATCACATAAATTATCTCACCAGAAGACCAGTGGTGGCTGATTTTGTTTCACTAGTTCATATGTCCAAGATCTCTGATTCTCTTGGCATTTCCCTCATGGTGATAAGACAGCTGCAGCAGCGCCGGCCACTGCATCTGTACTCAAGACCAGCAAAGCTAGTTATTTCTGTGTTTTCATCAGGAAAGCAAAAATTTGTTCAGAAGGGACCCCAACTAATTTCATTTCAGGTCTCATTAGCCAGACTAGCAGTAGAGAATAGTATTTTCATGACTAGTTTTGGATCAATCATAATTCATTGCCTGAGAATGGGCATGAGATTCTTCCAAACAAAATCAAGGAGGAAAGGGACTAGACATTGTTTGCTGCATTCTACTTTATAATTTCTTTCTCTTAATTTTATATCACGAACATCTTTCCACATCAATAAACATAGACTCAGGCGCATGGGAGGAAAGGGGAGCGTTTATAAAAGAAGAAAAGAAAGGAGAGTGGCGGTTGCTGAGGGCTTGGGGAGTTCGTGTTTGATGGGTGCAGAGTTTCAGCTGGAGATGATGATGGTGAAGGCGGAGATGGGTGGTGGGTGTGGTCACACAACAGTCCGAATGTGCTTTGCGGCACAAATTGGACACTCAAAAGGTAAGATAGCAAGTTCGACATTGTGTGTCTTTTACAGCAATAAAAAAAGACCATCACTGATTTGCCAGATATTTATGGAGGGCCTGTTGTGTTGCAAGAACTGAGGCACTGAGGACACAATAAGGAACGTAATAGACATCGTCCTTTCCTTCAGGGAATTTAGGGTCTAATGAGGAAGGCAGCAAGTCGCCAAAAAGTGTGAAAGGACAAGACCGCGTGATCTCCCAGGCAGAGGTGTGCGGCGCTGGGAGGGCAGGTGAAAGGGGATTTGATTCCATCAGAAGGGTCACCGTGGCCACACCCAAAACCGTCCTTCCACGCCGCTGTGGCTAATTATTTAGGCAACGTCCTGTTGCTGGGTGTTGAGATTCTTTCCACATTATAAATGAGGCCACAGTGAACTTCCTTTCCACAAGCCCATCTTGGCCTACTTGGTTTGTTCCTTAGCATATGTTCTTGCACGTGGACTTGCAGAGTTGGGGGACAGCCCCATGAGCTGCCATGTGCCACACACCCCCGCCCTCCGCAAATCTGTGTCCTTTCCATCCCTGCCAGCCGTGTAAGAAAGAGCCCTGTCCCTCCACATTCTGCCAACAGCACCTGTTGTCATTCTCTTTATGCAATGTGGCCAATGTTGTGGGCAAAATATGGTTTCTGGTTGTTGTAATTTGCATTCCTTGGATTATTCCTGAGACTGACCTTGTTTTTTCATTTTTTCTTTTATGGGGTCCCAGATCTTTCCTGTGGGTGAACTTCTTCCCTTTTCTTGTGTGATTCTTCACTCTCTCTGTTAAGAATGATAACCTCTGTCTATCAGATATGACTGCCCGCTCTTTGGGTGGCTCCGAGTGTTACAAGTCCTCCTTCTATGGATACTACAGTGTGTCCCTGTCAGTCCCACTGGCCAGGGCTTTCCCATGCGTTCCAGGACATCAACCGCAGCCCACCTGGTCAGGTCCTGCCTACCCAACCCTGCCCTCTGCAGCCTTCCACACCTACCCTGAGTTCCACTCACACCTTCCCCTGGGTCAGTCCTACAGCATGGTGGGGTGACTCAGGGCTCCCAGCCCTCCTTCAAGCTGGTCTCCCTCCCCTTTCTTCCCTAGTGAATTCTTCAGGATATAGCTTGGTTCGAGTCACCTCTCTGAGAAGCTCTTGCTGACTCCCCAGGCAGGGCCAGACCCCAATTGTGCTTCCCTCTGCCCAGCAGTGACCACACTGACTTGTCACTGTTCATTCTGCAATAATCCTATGGGAGTGGGGCCCCTCCAGACAGGCATGGGTCAGATGCATCTCTCTATCTCCAATGCCTAGAACATGGATGGTATCAGCAGGTGCTTGGTGAGCATCTGTAGTGAATAAATGAAGGAAGGAAGAATGACATCTCCCCTCCCCTTCTCTTCCCCCAGGCTGGATGATCAGGCGTCCCAAGCCTGCTGTCACCCACCTACCCACCACCACAGGTCTGCACTCCTCGGGTTCAACATGGGAGATGGGCAGGTGGCCTGGAACATTCACCCTGTGAAAAATCACCTGGGGGACCTGTTATCTGACTCAGGCACTTTCTGGGTCTCTCTGGCGCTCCCCTGCCCTCCCCCAAAGCGATCTCTGGACTGGGCACTGCCTGGCCAGAGTTCTGGTGTCTTGCACGGAAGACCCAGCCTCCACCATGGCAGGATGTTCTGCACGATGCGGCTGGCGCTCAGCATTGAGGAATCTGGAACACTGCCTCCACCAAGCTTCAGTCGTGACCTGACAGTCACCCAGTACTACCACCATAGGAGGAAAAAAAAACTTTCATGGGCCAGGTTGGAAACTGAATTCCTGCCATAGGCCACATGCCCGCCTTCTTGCCACCAGTATGTCCCCCTCCTTTCTCTTTTGCATCTCTTAACCAGAATATATTCTCAACATTTCTTTCCTCATGTCACTCCTCTGCTCAAGAACCATCCATGGATCCCACTTGTCCATCGGATCAAATATGAGCCCCACACTAGGAATTCAAGGAACCCCTCGACCAAGTTCTAGCCTCCCTCTCTGACTTCATCCAGCATCCCTTCAGCATACTACTCTCCACTACGTTCTAGGAACCTCTTCCTCCTTCTCTCCTGTGGGGCTTTGCCTACACCATGCCCTCTGCCTGAGATACCTTTGCCCCTTCATTCTCTTGTTTAAATTGTGGCTTGCAACCCCTACCTTCTCTGGGTCTCCTTCCAATTATTCCAGTTCTTAGTAACCCATTTAAAAACAAAAGACTAAGTCCTTATGTATTTTAGAATCATCTGGCTTGTTTATTCAAAAGTCAGACCAGCCCAGATCTCTCTGGAGGTGGTCCAAGGACACTGGACTTTTAAAACTTCCCAGGAAAGTCTGATGCTGCAAGCCTCACCTGGTCCAGTGACCTACACTGGGGAAATGCTGATAATATAGGGGTGGGTGAGCAACCCCAAGTTCACATGGGCTACTGATATCCACGGCTCATACACATTCCCCTCATCTCTATGAGAAGTGCGGATAATGAAAACCTCCATTTACTGAGGGCTCAGGCACGAGACACACTGAGCACTTTGCAGGCACCTTCTCACCTACTCTTGGCCAAAGTCACAGAGCTTGCCAGAGGGAAATCCAGCCTCGAACTCAGACTGATGATGCCCAAGCCAGTGCTCCTCTTCCTGGACCAGAGAGCCTTCAGAGTGGGCCCCTGGTTCAATCTGGGTATATTTCATTCTGTTGCAACAACTCTCCTGCCCTTTGCTTTTGCTAAGTTCTGGGGATAGAACTATGGCAAGGAAGAGGCCCCTTTCCTCAAAGGACCTCCCAGTCCAGGTGGGGAGACTGACACACACATAGCTAGTCACATAAGGAGGGCTGGGACAAGAACAGGGCACCCCATATGGGAAGGACGCCAAGGAGAGGGTGGGGTGGGGATGGGTTCTGTCCTGGGAAGGGAGAGAGGACCAGCTGCAGCCTCAGGAGTAGTTGGAATTTGAGCCAGACCTTGAGGGATGATAGAGAAGGGGACAGAAGGCATCAGGCATAGGTAAGTGCCTAAACACAGGCAGCATGGTGGGAAAGATCAGGTTGGCTGCTGCCCTGGGAAGGGGCAAACAAATCAGCCATTAAGGGCAGTCGGGGCAGATCACGAAAGGTCTCAAACAGGAGGTTGAGGAATCTGTCCTTATGCTGTGGGCAATAGGGAGTCATGGAAGGTGTGGGAGCAGGGGCGAGTCTGCCCACAGCACTAGCACAGGGAAAGACACAAGCAGTTAAGTGCTCAGTGGAACTTCACTGCCTGATGTATTGCTGTGTGTCTTTCTCCCGTCCTCAGTGGGGATGGAATGACCAGGACCTACTGGATAATTCATACCAGGAATGGAAGGGTTGCATAGCTCTACCTCCTCTCTTCCATTCAGCCCTTCTCTGGGAGGATGGGCACATTCGTCTACTTCTCTGAGCCCATTTCCTCATCTGTAAAGTGGGGACAACACACCAGCCTTGCAGGTTTTGAGGCTGACATGAGATCAGGTGAGCAGAGTCCACATGATATGTGCGGACCAGATGGCATAGGGCGAAAAGAGCACAGGCTTAGGGGACTTACATGTGAATCCTAGCTCTGCCCCAGGGGATGCCATTCTCTCAGGGCTGAAGGGAGAACCCAATTCAGAGAGCTAATATACACACAGCCCCTGACACTCAGCAGGTGCCCAGAGCGCTGTCTGCTGCCTGTCCTGGCCAGCACGGTCCTGTTCTTCCTCCTCACTCCGGGAACACCACCAATCTCGCCAGAACGCTGCTCCTTCCTCCTGTTCCTGCTCCTGCTCAGTCCCTCTACAGCAGGGGGTACCTTGCAGTGGGAGCCTTAGTTCCCTGCCGCTCGCGGTCAGCTTAGTTGCCCCCCAACAGCTGGCACACCATAGACGTCTGTGCCCTTTGCAGTAAGTTTTCCCATGCATCATCTTACTGGGGAATTCACTCACCTACTGCCAATTTGTAAGCAGGACAGAGCGGATCCCCTTTGCACAGAGGAGGAAGCGGAGACCCAGAGAGGAAAGGAAGGACACGTTGAAGCTGTTCCAACACCTGCTATGTGCCAGGAGCGTGACATTCATCAGTTCTCCAAAACATCCTCCCATTGCACACATGTGGACACTGAGGCTCAGAGAGGGGCAGCGACTCGTCCAAAGTCACACAGTAAGGAACAGAGGCTGAGTGCAAGCCCAGGTCTTTCTGACTCCAGAGTCTGGGATTTGGAACAAACATGTACAGCGTAGGGTTGACAGATCTGTCCCCAGGGCTGCTGTGAGGACCATCTGGGGTAACAGGCATGAGGGCAACTGGAACAGTGGTTAAGGACTGGGAATAGAAGTGAAATTGTGTCTGCCTCTACCTAATCACATGGCAACCAGGAACAGAAGCCTGGGGAGGGGCTGCCCAAAGTCAGGGCAAGGCCAAGCTCACTGCCCCCAGGACCATTCTCCCAGTTAAGGGCAGGGACTATCCCTCCCAACCTTTCCCTCCCTAGACAGTGAAAAATTCCGAAGTCCCCCTGACCTGACCGGAGGGTGAAAAGAGCAGGAATTTCTGCCATGGTACACGGATCTGGAGCCTGGGGCTGAGGGCTGACATCCCAAGGCTTGCCACGGCCTCAGGTCCATACAGCCCACGCCCCCCAACCCCTGGACCTGCAGGAAGACTTCACCCTCCTCCCAGCTCATCAGCCAACAAAAGGGGCCATCCCAGAGACCCATGTTCTTGGTGGAGACGGAAAGTTCTCAAGGCCAAGGGAACAGAGCACAGTGGTGGGTTTTCAGGTGTAACCAGCTGGTGAAGCAGATCATGGAGTTTGGGGAGGTCAGAGTGGAATGGAATGAGAGCCCCTCTGCCCCCTTGCTCCTCAAACTTTAAAAAAAGAGCTGCAGACACTTCCTTTCAAACGAACTCCGTAGCATGTGCTCCTCCCCAACCCATGTCCCCCATAGTCACTAGCAAGCCCCAGGGGAGGGACCCCCCCACCACCCAGGCAGTGAGCCCTAAGGAAGAACAGCGGCCTGTCAGCCAGGGGCCAGCCCAGCCCTCACAGCTCAGCCTCGGTGTCCTGTTGAATGTGAACAATTCCACAGAACACCAGCATCAGGCAAGGCCATGCTGGGACCATGTTGGCAAATCGCAACCACTTGGGAGCCACAGCAGAGCAGAGGCAAGCACAAACACCGTTTCCGAGCCACCGCCGATGCCCACGCTGCCATCTCCTGGCTGGGTAGACACCAGCTGGCCAACGACAGCTTCAGCTTGGACCTAGCCTTCCCTCCTTCTAGATCACATTGGCTAACCACACAGTTAGCCTGCTTCCCGACACTATCCAGCATGGAGCAGAGCCCTGCTTCCCTAGACCCTCCCTCAAATCCCCTCTTGGTAAGCCCTTTCTCACGCCCTCTGAGACCCAGTTCCTGTGGAGGTCCATCCTTCTCACTGCCATGAGTAATAAACCCGATATTAACTTCGGGTGAGCAGCCGGCGACCCTCTCCCGCACGGCTTCGGCAGACCGATTCTGTCAAATACCCCCACTACCTAACTCTGTGGAAGTCCAAGGCAGGGGACCATCACCTCCCTTTGGCACATAAGGAAAGAGGGAGCCCCAGAGGCAACCAGACTCGCCCAAGTTCACAGCATAGTGTGACTATATCATTTACCATCCAAGCGGGATGACTTTGATAGTGAAAGTGTACATGAACAGTCAGTGAGCAGGGACAGTGGGTATAAACCAGGACTGTCCAGGGCAGACCAGGCATACAGCATCCGGCAGCGGGATGTGGGGGGAGCCAGTACTGGCAAAGCCTGAATCTCACCATCTCTCCCTGCTGTCCCGAGCACAGCCCTCCCCTGCCCCGTGCTCCCTAGGACTGGGTTAGTCTCTCTGCTGGCGGGCTGGCAGCCTGGGGCTCTGGCTTCTCTGGGGAGGTATGCGGAAGGCGTGCAGTTGTGATTCAGGCATGTGGGGCCGCTCCAGGCCTTCTGGACCACACAGCTGTCCCGCGGGGTCATGGCCCCCTACTTGACATTTGCTTTCCAGAGGGTGCCCACAGTGCCTGCCAAGCACGATGCCTTATTTTGCCTGCCCAGAGGGGGAACAGGTGGTTTCACATGAAGGAATTTTCAGGTGAAAGTGACCCCTTTAAACACTGAAAACTTTATTTTAGCTGTTTGCCCAGACAGCCCTTCTGATGCAGGTCACCTGCTGCCTGACCTCAGGAAGCAGGACACAGGAACACGCGGCACCTTGCCATGTCCACTGTCTCGGGGCCATTGGTGGGACTGTGTTACAGCAGAGGGCATGCGCCCGGGGGCAGCCCTCACTACGGGAGGTAGAAATGACCCAGAACGAAAGAGGAGTATTTCCAGGGGCGTACACGTCTTCTTATTATTTTTTAATTTTTTTTTAATTTCACTTATTTATTTTATTGGGATGGGGGGCAGAGTCTTGACTCTGCGCTTGGCACAGACTCAGTACTGTGCTGAGTTCGGAGTCAGATGTGGGGCTTGATCTCATGACCCTGAGACCAGGGCCTGAGCTGAAACCAAATGGAGGCTTAAGCAATGGGGACCACCTAGGCAACACAGGGGCATGTACTTCTGACTCAGCCCATGGGGCAGTCCTTTCCCTCGGCCGACAGCCCCACCCCTAACCCAGAAGCCTAGCCTAGATGAAGGTCCCCTCCTCCCAGTGGGCCATGGTGCAAGTTCTGAGTGCACAGACCTCATGGGAAGTTGTGCCACTGCCTCCTTCTCCGAAGCCGCTGCCGTCCACGCTGGGGACACAGCACAGATCAGCCTCATCAAAGCGAGACACGGAAGAGTTGCAGTACAGTCATGTATCTTCAGGGCCTGCTCAGGCAGCCTGAGCCACCTGTCCCTGCATTCCATGGGTGGTGTGGTTGTCACTCGGCTGCCTCTGGACTCCACTGTCCATTTCTAACTTCTCTGCGCCCTCCTTGGCTTGCACTCAGTATTCCGTTCCTAGCTTACAAGGTACCAAGTTCAGTAAATGGTAAGCTCTTGGAGGGCAAGAACCTTATCAGTTCATGTCTTTCTCCTCCTAAAAGTCCTGGCTTTGTGTTCAGCACACAGTAGGTGCTCAGCAAATGCCCCCGAATCCAACCTAATCAAGCCAGGAGGCTTCACCTCACCCCCCATCCTCAGCCAATGCAGACATATTTGGCAGGGAAGGGGGTTTCTCTGCGGCCTTTCTGCCTGCCTTTGTGACTCCGATGCAGGCCATTTGGAAGTTTGAATGCCTGAGGGTGAGGGGCCTGGGGGTCTAAGAGTTGGGGGACGGGGGCGTTATCTGCAAAAGGCTCTGTCAGTTTTATAAGCCTTCGATGACTGCTGATCTGAGCACAGGAGATACCCAGGTGAGTAGTGCCGAAGTCTAGCCTTGAGCTGGCAGTCACCCTCCAACCATGTACAAGGCCCACAGGTGGCACAGAGGAGCCAGAAGAAGTACCTCCTCCTGGGAGTCGATAGCATTAGGAAAAGCTTTCAGAGGACGGGCATCTGTGCCAGGGTTTGAAGGATGAGCATGAATTTGCCAGACATGGAAGCAAAGGGCATGCTGGTGGAGGGGACAAGCCTGGGAGGGGCTTGAGGAGTGAAGGAGGACTTGGCATTGGAGGAGCAGAGGTTGTGGCATGGGGCTGACCAGAGAGAAAGTCAGAAGGTCCACAGAGGTGAGGCGTGGCAAGTTTTGGATCTGGGGCGATGGGAAACACAGGACGAATTTGGGCAGGATAGACGTGGTTAGCTCTGATGAAGACAGATCACACCATCCACCTGGGTATGGGACAGTGGAGGGGACATCAGGGGGTGGCTACAGGACTTCACAGGAACAGACACCCTGAGCCTTCACTGAGGATCAGGGCCTCAGGGATAGCACCAAGGAAGGTCCTGTTCAGAGGCCCACTATGGGGGGAGGCAGAAAAGGCTCTTGAGGACCCCAACGGCTGCAAATCTTCTCAGGGAACCGTATTTTACCTTCAACGCTTTACCAAAGAAAGTGAACAGTGAAAGCAATGTGTCCCGGACAGCAAGCATCCCCTCCCTGAGCTCCGCTTTGAACCCTCCAAGTGCTCTCCGGCCCGCTGTCTCACATGAACCTCCACATAACCCCATTTTGCAGACAGGGACAGTGAGGTCCTGTGAGGTCACATGGGGGTTAGCAGCAGTGCGGGGCTAGAACCCAGGGAGCAGATCCATCTCAGGCCTGGGCATCAGGCTCAAAGCCCACTTCCTGGTCTGGGAGGGGGTCCCCAGGACTGTCTGGCAACCCATAGTACAAGTCTTCTTCTTCCTGCTCTGGCTCCTCTGCGCCTGTGTCTGAAGTCTTCTCTTCCTCCTCCTTTGTCCTCTGGGATGGCTGCTGACAGCTGGATAGGGCAGCAGCCCACTGTTGGCTCTCTGGGGGCGCATCCTCTGTCATGGGGGCGTCGATCAGGGCAAAGTCGTGGAAGCGGTCCAGCTGGCACTTGCAGGCCCAGGGCTCCCGAGCTGGGCGATGAGGCTCCTCCCCCTCTGGGGGAGAGGTGTTGGGGCTGCCGCCCTCACTGGAGTCCACATCCAGCTCATCTTGGAAAGAAGCCAAGGGTGCAGGGCCCTGGGGACAGGCCTGGAGGCTGCAGGAGCAAAGGCCCAGAGAGCCAGGGTAGCCCCGAGTCAGAATGTCTGGGTCCCAGTTCTAGCCACTAGCTGCAAAGCCCAGGGTAGGTGAGTTTGCCTGTCTGGTCTCAGTGTCCTCCCCTATAAAGTGGGACAGCATAATCGTACTCTCTTATGGTTGTCTCTGAGGATTACAGCACATGGCGTGTGCAAAGTCCATTGAGCACATAGTAGGTGCTCAAGAAATGGGGGGCACCTGGTTGGCTCAGTGGGTTAAAGCCTTTGCCTTCGGCTCAGGTCATGATCCCAGGGTCCTGGGATTGAGCCCCACGTTGGGCTCTCTGCTCTGCAGGGAGGCTGCTTCCTCCCCTCTCTCTCTCTGCCTGCCTCTCTGCCTACTTGTGATTAAAAAAAAAAAAAAAGAAATGGGATTATGTTATGATCCCCATGTTATGATCTAAACCATGTTCTTTCCCAGCCTCTCTGGCCACTCAGGGGTCTCCTGTGGGCCCTCAGCCTCCACCACATGCACAGTGTCCCCTTCTGTTCCCTCGTCACCTCCCCCATTGGACTGGGAGCTCCTGCAGGGTGGGAGCCTTTGCGGTCTGGTGGGAGTAGGTGCCCGGCAATGTTGGTGGGATGAGTGCATAACTGGATGGATGGAAACCCGGATCATAACCAGCCCGGGACGGGCCGGGCGTGAGTGCCCAGCCCGAGGTCACAGAGCGCATCAGCAGCAGAGTTCAGATTTGAACTTGCTGTCCCAGCTCTCACAACAGCCCTCTGAGGTGGGAGTGATTGCTCCCACGTGGGGAAACTGAGGCTCAAGAGGGTAAGAAACCTGCCAAAGCTACACAGTGAGGAGCTGGGATTTGAACCCAGGCCTGGGTGACTAAGCCAGACTCGTGCGTCTGCTCTACCTGCTGCCTCTCAGGGTGTCCCCACACACCCCCCGCCCTCTTTACTCCCAAATGTCCCCAACCGGCCCTGAGTGGCCCACAGCCCTGCCTGCTTCACACGGGAACTGAGCAGCACCCCATCCCTGCACTCTGCCCACTCACCCAGGCCTGCTCCGAGTTGGGTTGCTTCCTCCCTCGTCCTCATCCGAGCCTCTGTGGATGACCACCGCAGCCTCCATCCAGCCCTGAGCATCACGGGGGCCAACTTGTCCTCCATCGCTGGCTCCTGGCTGGGGGGCCAACAGAGGGCGAGGGTCCTCATGGTAGCCCATGACCTTCATCTGTATGTGACTGAAGTCGGGCAGGCTCTGGTCATAGGCGGCTTCCTCCCACAGCCTGACGTATGGGGGCTGGGGGCTGGGCAGGGCACAGCAGAGAGCAGAGAAAGAACAGGCAGGTGAGTCCACTTAGCGAACACCACAGGAGGAGACATCGGTATTGTCCCCCCACCCTTGCTGCTCTGGACATCTGGTCTCCCCTAATCTCAGGACTTTAGGGGAAGTAACTGTACCCAGTCCACGGAGAGGAAAACTGAGGCCCAACAAGTCTTGGCAGAGCTCAGACTCTCAGACCAGTCAGTGCTCCTCTCACTGCACATCCCCAAGGTTAACCCCAAGAGTCCACTTGTGAACTGCAGACCAGTTTGCATTGACGGAGCATGTGCTGCGCTGCAGACGGTGAGCTAAGAGCCCACGACTCCCACCGCATTTATCCTGCACCATGAAGCAGAGCAATCGTTCACGTGGTTTGGTTGAGGATGCAGCAGCAGCAACAGCCCGGTTAGTGCGTGCTCCTTGCCTCAGGCTGTGTCAGGGGGCCCCTCGAATCCCCACCTTACCTGGGAGCAGGGAAGCATGGAGACTTGGGCTGGGTCACCCCTAGCGCCTCAAACACCAGGTTACAGTGCTGCGGCTCCAGACGTCCCATCCCGTCCCCTTCCCTATGTGCTCTACAGCCCCTCCAGGAAGTGAGGCGCAGAGACTAGATCCCTTGCCCACGATCACACAGGAGGAGCCCAGGGCTCAGCTCCGTACAGTGGCTCGTCCTGTGTGACCATTCTATGCCCACCCAGGGTCTAGCCACCTCACTCCCCTGGGGACATGTGGTCACTCTGTACGCCAGGAACAGAAAATAGCATCACTGCCTTTTTCTGCAAGCAAAGCAGAGAGTTCCAGAGCCCTGGCCACAGACCCTGGACCTGCAACCTGGCCTTCTGAGTGCAGAGTCACAGCCTCCAGGGGGTGTGGAGGGTGGGAGGGTGGGAGTGCTCGCTGCTGTGTCCCGGGGAGCCAGGCCTGGCACCTCCACGGAGGCAAGTCTGGTCTGGTCCGTCTGTGGCTCCCTGGGAGGTTTGAGGCCTGTGATTATACTTCTTTTTTTGTTTGTTTGCTTGTTTGTTTTGTTTTAGAGAGAGAGAAAGAGAGGGTAAGGGGGAGAGGGAGAGAATCCCAAGCAGGCTCCATGCCCAGCGCAGAGCTAGAGGCGGGGATCGATCTCATGAACCTGGGATCGTGACCTGAGCTGAAATCAAGAGTCAGATGCTTAACTGACTGAGCTACCCATGCACCCTACGATTGTGCTTCCTGAGCCTCAGTTTTCTGCTCTTGTAAAGGGCTCGACAGCCCCACTTCCCAGGGTTCCTATGAGGACTGGAGGAAGTAATGAGTGCCAACTGTTTGCTTTGATCTCAGGTTGATAGAAAACATGTCTTGCTAATGAAGGCACAGTGAGAGAGGGCCCACCACGCACCAGGTTCTGTTCTTAGTGCTTCCTTACATTAACTCTCTCACCCCTCCCTGAAGCCCTGGTAGAAAGGTGTGATTAGTACCCCTATTTTGCAGATGGGGCAAAGAGAGGCACGTTGCATTCCCCAAATCCCACAGCCAGTAAATGGAGAGCCACAGGGCTGTGTCTGGCTGTCCACATGCCCCTTGTTTGCCATAGGAGATGTCACAGCTGTTTGGGATTTAGGGCTACACCTGTTTTTTATTTGGGTCAGCCACGAATTCGCCCTCAGACAGGACAAAGTCCCTGAGCCTCAGTTCCCTAATCTTTAAAATGGGGGATAATAATGCCTCCCTCATAGAACTGAGGGCTCAAAACAAGCCGTGATTTCAAACAGCATGCTCTCAGTAAGCGAGGGGCCAAAGCAGGAAGCTGGACCCAGCAGACGGACACCCCCCACGCCACTCCATCACCCTCCACTGAAAGAGGAGACTGGCCTGAGTGGCTCCCCCTGCTCCACCCCTGTCCTGGAGAGCCTGACACCTACCTCTTCATCTCAGCAGCGAGCCCATTCTCCAGCAGGCCCAGCGCCTTTGGGGACAGGATGCCTTGGAAGTCAGAGTCAGCGGGTATGAAGGTGATCTGCAGGACAAAGGAAAGAAGGCTTCTCTGTGGCTCCCACAGCCATCCTGACCGGGGCGGGCCTCCGTGTGACAGCATAGGGGCCTGCTCAGGGCCCAACTCCAGGGGGTGGAGGCATCTGGGGCTCTTCACCCAACAGACATTTACCGGGCACCAGCTGTGTGCCAGGCAGTCTTCCAGGCACTAGGGGGCAGCACTGAGCAAATGAGCCAAACATCCCTGCCCCAGAGCGCGGGTATCTTGTCACTTCCCAGGCTACTTGTCCGGTGCCCAGAAGGTGCCTGGCACAGCCTAGGGGCTTCATCCATATCTGGTGAGCGAGTGTCATGTATTTCTTGGCACAGAGGTTGTGGGGGGGGGCAGGGAGGTGAATGGCTGTAAATGCACCCACTGGTCCCCGTACTGGAACATTCAGGGATCAGGAGGTCTCTGCAAGTGCAGCACGTGGGGCGGGGACTTGGTGCCAGAGGGGAGGCAGGTCATAAAGGAGTCAGTGGGATGAGACAGGGAAGCCCTGCTTTTGGGGTCTGGGAGACTGTGGAAGATTCCTTCCTTGGGCAGGTCTTCTCTCTGCTCAGAGCCTCTATGTGCCTCTCTATAAAAGGGGCTAACCTCAAAGAGATATTGGCAGGCACTGTTCACAACAGCCACAAGGTGGAAAGAACCCAAGTGTCCAACAGCAGATGAATGGATCAAGAAAATATGGCACATACACAATGGGTCATTATTCAGCCTTAGAAAGTCGGGCAGCTCGGACACATGCTACGGCATGAACGAGCCTTGAAGAAATAAGCTAGTAACAAAGAGACAGATGCTGTAGGAGTCCAGTTCCATGAGATTCCCACAATAGTCAAATTCATAGGCAGAGTAGAATGGTGGTTGCCACAGACTGGAGGGAGAGGGGTGGGAAGTTTCCGCTTAATGGGTAGTAAGTTTCAGTTTGGCAAGATGAAAAGACTTCTGGAGATGTGCACAACAGTGTGCATTTAATTAACACTACTGAACTGTAGGGGCACCCTGCTCGCTCAGCTGGGGGAGCGCGTGACTCTTGATCTGGGAGTTGCGGGTATGAGCCTCATATTGGTATAGAGATGACTAAAAAATTAAAAATGTATGTATTTTAAAAAACTGTACACTTAAAAATGGTTAGGACGGTAAATTTTATGTTATGCATATTTTACCACAATTTCTTTAAGTGGGGCTGGAGATACCTGTCTCCTAGGGTTGCCGTGAAGATCCCATGAGATAATGTAGAAGGAAGCCCCTGGCACAATGCTGGGCACATAGTAGCTGCTCAGTAAACCGTAGTTCATGCTACTGAAGATGAAATTATTTGACCTCTTCGAGTCTTGCTCTCCTCAACTGAAAATTTGTTCAACAAATATTTGACAAGACCCCACTGTGTTATAACAGGGTCGTAAACAGCAACTCCTTTTGTCTCTTCCTACAGAGCGTGATGAGTAAAAGACACTTGTCAGCCCCAGAAAACTCCATCATGCTGGGACGAAGGGAAAGATGGATGGAGAGGTTCCTAGAACTCCTATGCAGAGTGAGCTTCCTTGAAACGTCTAGAAATAAGGAATGGATCTCGGTAGCTTCCACACTCTCCAAGGATACCCGGCACTTGCCAGCTGGCTCTGTATTTCTTAGAAGCTTCCCCATTCTCTGCCTCATTACCTCATGGCCCAATCAACCTTCCTCCCATTTCTCCTCTTCACCACCATCACCATAATCATTATCACTACACCCACTACGCCCACCTCTACCATCACCATTATTACCATTACTACAACCATCACCATCATCACCACCACCACCATCATTTC